>NW_027513456.1:0-189727 GCF_048772815.1 Callospermophilus lateralis
ATTTAGGTTTCCCTCGATTCTCTGATATATAGATAGATGAATTTGGAACTCTAAATCCAACATGGTTTGTAGTAGCTCTTTGAAAATTGACAAAATAAAAAAGTTCTCAGTTTTGTCTCTATGGTTTGTTTCCTCTTCATGTAGCCCTAGGCACAGACTGTGGAAAAGCACTTTCATTGAGAGGGGTTGCCAAGCTTCTAAGAAATTACGAGTTTCCGAAATACAAGCAAATATTTTTTCACCCAATCTTGATGATACGTGGTGGTAATGATCAGTACACAAATCCCACTTTGCTCACCAAATTTTGTTCTTCTAGGTTGAAGCGTTCGTCTACAGTAGCAGTTTTTATATTTAGGTTTCCCTCTGTTATCTCATATATAGATAGATGAATTTGCAACTCTAAATCCAACATGGTTTGTAGTAGCTCTTTGAGACTTGAAAAAATAAAGGAGTTCTCAGTTTTGTCTCTATGGTTTGTTTCCTCTTCAAGTAGCCCTAGGCACACACTGTGCAAAAGCACTTTGATTGAGAGGGGTTGCCAAGCTTCTAAGAAAAAAACGACTTTCTGAAATACCAGCAAATATTTTTTCACCCAATCTTGATGATACGTGGTGGTAATGATCAGTACACAAATCCCACTTGGCTCACCAAATTTTGTTCTTCTAGGTTGAAGCGTTCGTTTACAGTAGCAGTTTTTATATTTAGGTTTCCCTCTGTTCTCTCCTATATAGAAAGATGAATTTGGAATTCTAAATCCAACATGGTTTGTAGTAGCTCTTTGAGACTTGACAAAATAAAGGAGTTCTCAGTTTTGTCGCTATGGTTTGTTTCCTCTTCAAGTAGCCATAGGCACAGACTGTGGAAAAGCACTTTCATTGAGAGGGGTTGCCAAGCTTCTAAGAAATAACGAGTTTCCGAAATACCAGCAAATATTTTTTCACCCAATCTTGATGATACTTGGTGCTAATGATCAGTACACAATTTCCACTTGGCTCAAAAAATTTTGTTCTTCTAGGTTGAAGCGTTCGTCTACAGTAGCTGTTTTTATATTTAGGTTTCACTCTGTTCTCTCCTATATAGATAGATGAATTTGGAACTCTAAATCCAACATGGTTTGTAGTAGCTCTTTGAAAATTGACAAAATAAAGGAGTTCTCAGTTTTGTCTCTATGGTTTGTTTCCTCTTCATGTAGCCCTAGGCACAGACTGTGGAAAAGCACTTTCTTGAGAGGGGTTGCCAAGCTTCTAAGAAATTACGAGTTTCCGATATACCAGCAAATATTTTTTCACCCAATCTTGATGATACTTGGTGCTAATGATCAGTACACAATTTCCACTTGGCTCAAAAAATTTTGTTCTTCTAGGTTGAAGCGTTCGTCTACAGTAGCTGTTTTTATATTTAGGTTTCACTCTGTTCTCTCCTATATAGATAGATGAATTTGGAACTCTAAATCCAACATGGTTTGTAGTAGCTCTTTGAAAATTGACAAAATAAAGGAGTTCTCAGTTTTGTCTCTATGGTTTGTTTCCTCTTCATGTAGCCCTAGGCACACACTCTGGAAAAGCACTTTCGTTGAGATGGGTGGCCAAGCTTCTAAGAAATAACGAGTTCGAAATACCAGCAAATATTTATTCACCCTATCTTGATGATACGTGGTGGTAATGATCAGTACACAAATCCCACTTGGCTCACCAAATTTTGTTCTTCTAGGTTGAAGCATTCGTCTACAGTAGCTGTTTTTATATTTAGGTTTCCCTCTGTTCTCTCCCATATAGATAGATGAATTTGGAACTCTAAATCCAACATGGTTTGTAGTAGCTCTTTGAAACTTGACAAAATAAAGGAGTTCTCAGATTTGTCTCTATGGTTTGTTTCCTCTTCAAGTAGCCCTAGGCACAGACTGTGGAAAAGCACTTTCATTGAGAGGGGTTGCCAAGCTTCTAAGAAATAAAGAGTTTTCGAAATACTAGCAAATATTTTTTCACCCAATCTTGATGATACTTGGAGGTAAAGATCAGTACACATTTCCAACTTGGCTCACCAAATTTTGTTACTCTAGGTTGAAGCGTTCGTCTACAGTAGCTGTTTTTATATTTAGGTTACCCTCTGTTCTCTCCTATATAGATAGATGAATTTATAACTCTAAATCCAACATGGTTTGTAGTAGCTCTTTGAAACTTGACAAAATAAAGGAGTTCTCAGTTTTGTCCCTATGATTTGTTTCCTCTTCATGTAGCCCTAGGCACAGACTGTGGAAAAGCACTTACATTGAGAGGGGTTGCCAAGGTTCTACGAAATAACGAGTTTCCGAAATACAAGCAAATATTTTTTCACCCAATCTTGATGATACGTGGTGGTAATGATCAGTACACAAATCCCACTTGGCTCACCAAATTTTGTTCTTCTAGTTTGAAGCGTTCGTCTACAGTAGCAGTTTTTATATTTAGGTTTCCCTCTGTTATCTCATATATAGATAGATGAATTTGGAACTCTAAATGCAACATGGTTTGTAGTAGCTCGTTGAGACATGACAAAATAAAGGAGTTCTCAGTTTTGTCTCTATGGTTTGTTTCCTCTTCAAGTAGCCCTAGGCACACACTCTGGAAAAGCACTTTCGTTGAGATGGGTGGCCAAGCTTCTAAGAAATAACGAGTTTCCGAAATACCAGCAAATATTTATTCACCCTATCTTGATGATACTTGGTGGTAATGATCAGTACACAAATCCCACTTGGCTCACCAAATTTTGTTCTTCTAGGTTGAAGCATTCGTCTACAGTAGCTGTTTTTATATTTAGGTTTCCCTCTGTTCTCTCCCATATAGATAGATGAATTTGGAACTCTAAATCCAACATGGTTTGTAGTAGCTCTTTGAAACTTGACAAAATAAAGGAGTTCTCAGATTTGTCTCTATGGTTTGTTTCCTCTTCAAGTAGCCCTAGGCACAGACTGTGGAAAAGCACTTTCATTGAGAGGGGTTGCCAAGCTTCTAAGAAATAAAGAGTTTTCGAAATACTAGCAAATATTTTTTCACCCAATCTTGATTATACTTGGAGGTAAAGATCAGTACACATTTCCAACTTGGCTCACCAAATTTTGTTACTCTAGGTTGAAGCGTTCGTCTACAGTAGCTGTTTTTATATTTAGGTTACCCTCTGTTCTCTCCTATATAGATAGATGAATTTGGAACTCTAAATCCAACATGGTTTGTAGTAGCTCTTTGAAACTTGACAAAATAAAGGAGTTCTCAGTTTTGTCCCTATGATTTGTTTCCTCTTCATGTAGCCCTAGGCACAGACTGTGGAAAAGCACTTTCATTGAGAGGGGTTGCCAAGCTTCTAAGAAATTACGAGTTTCCTAAATACCAGCAAATATTTTTTCACCAAATCTTGATGATACTTGGTGGTAATGATCAGTACTCAAATCCCACTTGGCTCACCAAATTTTGTTCTTCTAGGTTGAAGCGTTCGTCTACAGTAGCAGTTTTTATATTTAGGTTTCCCTCTTTTATCTCATATATAGATAGATGAATTTGGAACTCTAAATCCAACGTGGTTTGTTGTAGCTCTTTGAGACTTGAAAAAATAACGGAGTTCTCAGTTTTGTCTCTATGGTTTGTTTCCTCTTCAAGTAGCCCTAGGCACACACTGTGGAAAAGCACTTTAATTGAGAGGGGTTGCCAAGCTTCTACGAAATAACGAGTTTCCGAAATACAAGCAAATATTTTTTCACCCAATCTTGATGATACGTGGTGGTAATGATCAGTACACAAATCCCACTTGGCTCACCAAATTTTGTTCTTCTAGGTTGAAGCGTTCGTCTACAGTAGCAGTTTTTATATTTAGGTTTCCCTCTGTTATCTCATATATAGATAGATGAATTTGGAACTCTAAATCCATCATGGTTTGTAGTAGCTCTTTGAGACTTGACAAAATAAAGGAGTTCTCAGTTTTGTCTCTATGGTTTGTTTCCTCTTCAAGTAGCCTTGGCACAGACTGTGGAAAAGCACTTTCATTGAGAGGGGTTGCCAAGCTTCTAAGAAATTACGAGTTTCCGAAATACCAGCAAATATTTTTTTAACCCAATCTTGATGATACTGGGTGCTAATGATCAGTACACAAATCCCACTTGGCTCACCAAATTTTGCTCTTCTAGTTTGAAGGGTTCGTCTACAGTAGCAGTTTTTATATTTAGGTTTCCCTCTGTTATCTCATATATAGATAGATGAATTTGGAACTCTAAATCCAACATGGTTTGTAGTAGCTCTTTGAAACTTGACAAAATAAAGGAGTTCTCAGTTTTGTCTCTATGGTTTGTTTCCTCTTCAAATAGCCCTAGGCACACACTGTGGAAAAGCAATTTAATTGAGAGGGGTTGCCAAGCTTCTAAGAAAAAACGAGTTTCCAAAATACCAGCAAATATTTTTTCACCCAATCTTGATGATACGTGGTGGTAATGATCAGTACACAAATCCCACTTGGCTCACAAAATTTTTATCTTCTAGGTTGAAGCGTTCGTCTACAGTAGCAGTTTTTATATTTAGGTTTCCCTCTGTTATCTCATATATAGATAGATGAATTTGGAACTCTAAATCCAACATGGTTTTTAGCAGCTCTTTGTGACTTGACAAAATAAAGGAGTTCTCAGTTTTGTCTCTATGGTTTGTTTCCTCTTCAAGTAGCCCTAGGCACAGACTGTGGAAAAGCACTTTCTTTGAGAGGGGTTGCCAAGCTTCTAAGAAATAACGAGTTTTCGAAATACCAGCAAATATTTTTTCACCCAATCGTGATGATACTTGGTGCTAATGATCAGTACACAAATCCCACTTGGCTCACCAAATTTTGTTCTTCTAGGTTGAAGCGTTCGTCTACAGTAGCAGTTTTTATATTTAGGTTTCCCTCTGTTCTCTCCTATATAGAAAGATGAATCTGGAACTCTAAATCCAACATGGTTTGTGGTAGCTCTTTGAAACTTGACAAAATAAAGGAGTTCTCAGTTTTGTCGCTATGGTTTGTTTCCTCTTCAAGTAGCCCTAGGCACAGACTGTGGAAAAGCACTTTCATTGAGAGGCGTTGCCAAGCTTCTAAGAAATTACGAGTTTCCGAAATACCAGAAATATTTTATCACCGAATCTTGATGATACTTGGTGGTAATGATCAGTACACAAATCCCACTTGGCTCACCAAATTTTGTTCTTCTAGGTTGAAGCGTTCGTCTACACTAGAAGTTTTTATATTTATATTTCCCTCTGTTCTCTCCTATATAGATAGATGAATTTGGAACTCTAAATCCAACATGGTTTGTAGTAGCTCTTTGAAACTTGAAAAAATAACGGAGTTCTCAGTTTTGTCTCTATGGTTTGTTTCCTCTTCAAGTAGCCCTAGGCACAGACTGTAGAAAAGCACTTTCATTGAGAGGGGTTGCCAAGCTTCTAAGAAATTACGAGTTTCCGAAATACCAGCAAATATTTTTTCACCGAATCTTGATCATACTTGGTGGTAATGATCAGTACACAAATCCCACTTGGCTCACCAAATTTTGTTCTTCTAGGTTGAAGCGATTGTCTACAGTAGCAGTTTTTATATTTAGGTTTCCCTCTGTTCTCTCATATATAGATCGATGAATTTGGAACTCTAAATCCAACATGGTTTGTAGTAGCTCTTTGAAACTTGACAAAATAAAGGAGTTCTCAGTTTTGTCTCTATGGTTTGTTTCCTCTTCAAGTAGCCCTAGGCGCAGACTGTGGAAAAGCACTTTCATTGAGAGGAGTTGCCAACTTCTAAGAAATAACGAGTTACCGAAATACCAGCAAATATTTTTTCACCCAAACTTGATGATACTTGGAGCTAACGATCAGTACACATTTCCCAATTGGCTCACCAAATTTTGTTATTCTAGGTTGAAGCGTTCGTCTACAGTAGCAGTTTTTATATTTAGGTTACCCTCTGTTCTCTCCTATATAGATAGATGAATTTGGAACTGTAAATCCAGCATGGTTTTTCGTAGCTCTTTGAAACTTGACCAAATAAAGGAGTTCTCAGTTTTGTCTCTATGGTTTTTTCTTCTTCATGTAGCCCTAGGCACAGACTGTGGAAGAGCACTTTTATTGAGAGGGGTTGCTAAGCTTTAAGAAATAACGAGTTTCCGAAATACCAGCAAATATTTTTTCACCAATTTTGATGATACTTGGTTGTAATGATAAGTACACTAATCCCACTTTGCTCACCGAATTTTGTTCTTCCAGGTTGAAGCGTTCGTCTACAGTAGCAGTTTTTATATTTAGGTTTCCCACGATTCTCTGATATATAGATAGATGAATTTGGAACTCTAAATCCAACATGGTTTGTAGTAGCTCTTTGAAACTTGACAAAATAAAGGAGTTCTCAGTTTTGTCTCCATGGTTTTTTCCTCTTCAAGTAACCCTAGGTACAGACTGTGGAAAGCACTTTCATTGGGAGGGGTTGCCAAGCTTCTACGAAATAACGAGTTTCCGAAATACCAGCAAATATTTTTTCACCCAATCTTGATAATACTTGATGGTAATGATCAGTACACAAATCCAATTGGCTCACCAAATTTTGTTCTTCTAGGTTGAAGCGTTCGTGTACAGTAGCAGTTTTTATATTTAGGTTTCCCTCTGTTCTCTCCCATATAGATAGATGAATTTGGAACTCTAAATCCAACAAGGTTTATAGTAGCTCTTTGAAACTTGACAAAATAAAGGAGTTCTCAATTTTGTCTCTATGGTTTGTTTCCTCTTCAAGTAGCCCTAGGCACAGACTGTGGAAAAGCACTTTCATTGAGATTGGTTGCAAAGCTTCTAAGAAATAACGAGTTTCCGAAATACCAGCAAATATTTTTTCACCCAATCGTGATGATACTTGGTGCTAATGATCAGTACACAAATCCCACTTGGCTCACCAAATTTTGTTCTTCTAGGTTGAAGCGTTCGTCTACAGTAGCAGTTTTTATATTTAGGTTTCCCTCTGTTCTCTCCTATATAGAAAGATGAATCTGGAACTCTAAATCCAACATGGTTTGTAGTAGCTCTTTGAAACTTGACAAAATAAAGGAGTTCTCAGTTTTGTCGCTATGGTTTGTTTCCTCTTCAAGTAGCCCTAGGCACAGACTTTGGAAAAGCACTTTCATTGAGAGGCGTTGCCAAGCTTCTAAGAAATTACGAGTTTCCGAAATACCAGCAAATATTTTTTCACCGAATCTTGATGATACTTGGTGGTAATGATCAGTACACAAATCCCACTTGGCTCACCAAATTTTGTTCTTCTAGGATGAAGCGTTCGTCTACACTAGCAGTTTTTATATTTATTTTTCCCTCTGTTCTCTCCTATATAGATAGATGAATTTGGAACTCTAAATCCAACATGGTTTGTAGTAGCTCTTTGAAACTTGAAAAAATAACGGAGTTCTCAGTTTTGTCTCTATGGTTTGTTTCCTCTTCAAGTAGCCCTAGGCACAGACTGTAGAAAAGCACTTTCATTGAGAGGGGTTGCCAAGCTTCTAAGAAATTACGAGTTTCCGAAATACCAGCAAATATTTTTTCACCGAATCTTGATCATACTTGGTGGTAATGATCAGTACACAAATCCCACTTGGCTCACCAAATTTTGTTCTTCTAGGTTGAAGCGATCGTCTACAGTAGCAGTTTTTATATTTAGGTATCCCTCTGTTCTCTCATATATAGATCGATGAATTTGGAACTCTAAATCCAACATGGTTTGTAGTAGCTCTTTGAGACATGACAAAATAAAGAAGTTCTCAGTTTTGTCTCTATGGTTTGTTTCCTCTTCAAGTAGCCCTAGGCACACACTGTGGAAAAGCACTTTCATTGAGATGGGTTGCCAAGCTTCTAAGAAATAACGAGTTTCCGAAATACCAGCAAATATTTATTCACCCAATCTTGATGATACTTGGTGGTAATGATCAGTACACAATTCCCACTTGGCTCACCAAATTTTGTTCTTCTAGGTAGAAGTGTTCGTCTACACTAGCAGTTTTTATATTTAGGTTTCCCTCTGTTCTCTCCCATATAGATAGATGAATTTGGAACTCTAAATCGAACATGGTTTGTAGTAGCTCTTTGAAACTTGACAAAATAAAGGAGTTCTCAGTTTTGTCTCTATGGTTTGTTTCCTCTTCAAGTAGCCCTAGGCGCAGACTGTGGAAAAGCACTTTCATTGAGAGGGGTTGCCAAGCTTCTAAGAAATTACGAGTTTCCGAAATACCAGCAAATATTTTTTCACCAAATCTTGATGATACTTGGTGCTAATGATCAGTACACAATTCAAACTTGGCTCACCAAATTTTGTTCTTCTAGGTTGAAGCTTTCGTCTACAGTAGCAGTTTTTATATTTAGGTTTCCTCTGTTCTCTAATATATAGACAGATGAATTTGGAAACCTAATTCCAACATGGTTTGTAGTAGCTCTTTGAAACTTGACAAAATAAAGGAGTTCTCAGATTTGTCTCTATGGTTTGTTTCCTCTTCAAGTAGCCCTAGGCACAGACTGTGGTACAGCACTTTTATTGAGAGGGGTTGCCAAGCTTTAAGAAATAACGAGTTTCCGAAATACCAGCAAATATTTTTTCACCCAATTTTGATGATACTTGGTGGTAATGACAAGTACACAAATCCCACTTGGCTCACCAAATTTTGTTCTTCTAGGTTGAAGCGTTTGTCTACAGTAGCAGTTTTTATATTTAGGTTTCACTCTGTTCTCTCATATATAGATAGATGAATTTGGAAATCTAAATCCAACATGGTTTGTAGTAGCTGTTTGAAACATGACAAAATAAAGGAGTTCTCAGTTTTGTCTCTATGGTTTGTTTCCTCTTCAAGTAGCCCTAGTCACAGACTGTGGAAAAGCACTTTCATTGAGTGGGGTTGCCAAGCTTCTAAGAAATAACGGGTTTCCGAAATACCAGCAAATATATTTTCACCCAATCTTGATGATTCTTGGAGGTAATGATCAGTAAACATTTCCAACTTGGATCACCAAATTTTGTTATTATAGGTTGAAGCGTTCGTGTACAGTAGCAGTTTTTATATTTAGGTTACCCTCTGTTCTCTGCTATATAGATAGATGAATTTGGAACTCTAAATCCAACATGGTTTCTAGTAGCTCTATGAGACATGATAAAATAAAGGAGTTCTCAGTTTTGTCTCCATGGTTTGTTTCCTCTTCAAGTAGCCCTAGGCACAGACTGTGGAAAAGCACTTTCATTGAGATTGGTTGCAAAGCTTTTAAGAAATAACGAGTTTCCGAAATACCAGCAAATATTTATTCACCCAATCTTGATGATACTTGGTGGTAATGATCAGCACACAAATCACACTTGGCTCAGCAAATATTGTTCTTCTAGGTTGAAGCGTTCGTCTACAGTAGCAGTTTTTATATTTAGGTTTCCCTCTGTTCTCTCCTATATAGAAAGATGAATTTGGAACTCTAAATCCAACATGGTTTGTAGTAGCTCTTTGAAACTTGACAAAATAAAGGAGTTCTCAGTTTTGTCTCTATAGTTTGTTTCCTCTTCAAGTAGCCCTAGGCGCAGACTGTGGAAAAGCACTTTCATTGAGAGGGGTTGCCAACTTCTAAGAAATAACGAGTTTCCGAAATTCCAGCATATATTTTTTCACCCAATCTTGATGATACTTGGTGGTAATGATCAGTACACAAATCCCACTTGGCTCACCAAATTTTGTTCTTCTAGGTTGAAGCGTTCGTCTACAGTAGCAGTTTTTATATTTAGGTTTCCCTCTGTTCTCTAATATATAGATAGATGAATTTGGAACACTAAATCCAACATGGTTTGTAGTAGCTCTTTGAAACTGACAAAATAAAGGAGTTGTCAGTTTTGTCTCTATGGTTTGTTTCCTCTTCAAGTAGCCGTAGGCACAGACTGTGGAAAAGCACTTTCATTGAGAGGGGTTGCCAAGCTTTAAGAAATAACGAGTTTCTGAAATACCAGCAAATATTTTTTCACCCAATCTTGATAATACTTGGTAGTAATGATCAGTACACAAATCCCACTTGGCTCACCAAATTTTGTTCTTCTAGGTTGAAGCGTTCGTCTACAGTAGCAGTTTTTATATTTAGGTTTCACTCTGTTCTCTCATACATAGATAGATGAATTTGGAACTCTAAATCCAACATGGTTTGTAGTAGCTCTTTGAAACTTGACAAAATAAAGGAGTTCTCAGTTTTGTCTCTATGGTTTGTTTCCTCTTCAAGTAGCCCTAGGCACAGACTGTGGAAAAGCACTTTCATTGAGAGGGGTTGCCAACCTTCTAAGAAATAACGAGTTTCCGAAACACCAGCAAATATTTTTTCACCCAAACTTGATGATACTTGGAGGTAATGATCAGTACACATTTCCAACTTGGCTCACCAAATTTTGTTATTCTAGGTTGAAGCGTTCGTCTACAGTAGCAGTTTTTATATTTAGGTTACCCTCTGTTCTCTCCTATATAGATAGATGAATTTGGTACTCTAAATCCAACATGGTTTGTAGTAGCTCTTTGAAACTTGACAAAATAAAGGAGTTCTCAGTTTTCTCTCTAAGGTTTGTTTCCTCTTCAATTAGCCCTAGGCACAGACTGTGCAAAAGCACTTTCATTTAGAGGGGTTGCCAATCTTCTAAGAAATTACGAGTTTCCGAAATACCAGCAAATATTTTTTCACCGAATCTTGATGATACTTGGTGGCAATGATCAGTACACAAATCCCACTTGGCTCACCAAATTTTGTTCTTCTAGGTTGAAGCGTTCGTCTACAGTAGCAGTTTTTATATTTATTTTTCCCTCTGTTCTCTCCTATAGAGATAGATGTATTTGGAACTCTAAATCCAACATGGTTTGTAGTAGCTCTTTGAAACTTGACAAAATAACGGAGTTCTCAGTTTTGTCTCTATGGTTTGTTTCCTCTTCAAGTAGCCCTAGGTACACACTGTGGAAAAGCACTTTCATTGAGAGGGGTTGCCAAGCTTCTAAGAAAAAACGAGTTTCCGAAATACCAGCAAATATTTTTTCACCCAATCTTGATGATACTTGGTGGTAATGATCAGAACACAAATCCCACTTGGCTCACCAAATTTTGTTCTTCTAGGTTGAAGCGTTCGTCTACAGTAGCAGTTTTTATATTTAGGTTTCCCTCTGTTATCTCATACATAGATAGATGAATTTGGAACTCTAAATCCGACATGGTTTGTAGTAGCTCTTTGAAACTTGAAAAAATAACGGAGTTCTCAGTTTTGTCTCTATGGTTTGTTTCCTCTTCAAGTAGCCCTAGGTACACACTGTGGAAAAGCACTTTCATTAAGAGTGGTTGCCAAGCTTCTAAGAAAAAACGAGTTTCCGAAATACCAGCAAATATTTTTTCACCCAATCATGATGATACTTGGTGGTAATGATCAGTACACAAATCCCACTTGGCTCACCAAATTTTGTTCTTCTAGGTTGAAGGGTTCGTCTACAGTAGCAGTTTTTATATTTAGGTTTCCCTCGATTCTCTGATATATAGATAGATGAATTTGGAACTCTAAGTCCAACATGGTTTGTAGTAGCTCTTTGAAACTTGACAAAATAAAGGAGTTCTCAGTTTTGTCTCTACGGTTTGTTTCCTCTTCAAGTAGCCCTAGGCACACACTGTGGAAAAGCACTTACATTGAGAGGGGTTGCCATCTTCTAAGAAATAACGAGTTTCCGAAATTCCAGCAAATATTTTTTCACCCAATCTTGATGATACTTGGTGCTAATGATCAGTACACAAATCCCACTTGGCTCACCAAATTTTGTTTTTCTAGGTTGAAGCGTTTGTCTACAGTAGCAGTTTTTATATTTAGGTTTTCTCTGTTCTCTCCTATATAGATAGATGAATTTGGAACTCTAAATCCATTATGGTTTGTAGTAGCTCTTTGAAACTTGACAAAATAAAGGAGTTCTCAGTTTTGTCTCTATGGTTTGTTTCCTCTTCAAGTAGACCTAGGCACAGACTGAGGAAAAGCACTTTCATTGAGGGGGGTTGCCATCTTCTAAGAAATAACGAGTTTCCGAAATTCCAGCAAATATTTTTTCACCCAATCTTGATGATACTTGGAGCTAACGATCAGTACACATTTCCCACTTGGCTCACCAAATTTTGTAATTCTAGGTTGAAGCGTTCGTCTACAGTAGCAGTTTTTATATTTAGGTTACCCTCTGTTCTCTCCTATATAGATAGATGAATTTGGAACTCTAAATCCAACATGGTTTTTCGTAGCTCTTTGAAACATGACCAAATAAAGGAGTCCTCAGTTTTGTCTCTATGGTTTGCTTCCTCTTCATGTAGCCCTAGGCACAGACTGTGGAAAAGCAATTTAATTGAAAGGGGTTGCCAAGCTTCTAAGAAATTACGAGTTTCCGAAATACCAGCAAATATTTTTTCACCCAATCTTGATGATACTTGGTGGTAATGATCAGTACACAAATCCCACATGGCTCACTAAATTTTGTTCTTCTAGGTTGAAGAGTTAGTCTACAGTAGCAGTTTTTATATTTAGGTTTCCCTCTGTTCTCTAATATATAGATAGATGAATTTGGAACTCTAAATCCAACATGGTTTGTAGTAGCTCTTCGAAACTGACAAAATAAAGGAGTTCTCAGTTTTGTCTCTATGGTTTGTTTCCTCTTCAAGTAGCCCTAGGCACAGATTGTGGAAAAGCACTTTCATTGAGAGGGTTTGCCAAGGTTTAAGAAATAACGAGTTTCCGAAATACCAGCAAATATTTTTTCACCCAATCTTGATAATACTTGGTGGTAATGATCAGTACACAAATCCCACTTGGCTCACCAAATTTTGTTCTTCTAGGTTGAAGCGTTCGTCTACAGTAGAAGTTTTTATATTTAGGTTTCACTCTGTTCTCTCATATATAGATAGATGAATTTGGAACTCTAAATCCAACATGGTTTGTAGTAGCTCTTTGAAACTTAAAAAAATAACAGAGTTCTCAGTTTTGTCTCTATGGTTTGTTTCCTCTTCAAGTAGCCCTAGGCACAGACTGTGGAAAAGCACTTTCATTGAGAGGGGTTGCCAAGCTTCTAAGAAATAACGAGTTTCCGAAATACCAGCAAATATTTTTTCACCCAATGTTGATGATACTTGGAGGTGATGATCAGTACACATTTCCAAATTGGCTCACCAAATTTTGTTCTTCTAGGTTGAAGCGTTCGTCTACAGTAGCAGTTTTTATATTTATTTTTCCCTCTGTATTCTCCTATATTGATAGATCAAATTGGAACTCAAAATCCAACATGGTTTGTAGTAGCTCTTTGAAACTTGAAAAAATAACAGAGTTCTCAGTTTTGTCTCTATGGTTTGTTTCCCCTTCAAGTAGCCCTAGGCACAGACTGTGGAAAAGCACTTTCATTGAGAGGGGTTGCCAAGCTTCTAAGAAATAACGAGTTTCCTAAATACCAGCAAATATTTTTTCACCCAATCTTGATCATACTTGGTGGTAATGATCAGTACACAAATCCTACTTGGCTCACCAAATTTTGTTCTTGTAAGTTGAAGCGTTCTTCTACAGTAGCAGGTTTTATATTTAGGTTTCCCTCTCTTCTCTCCCATATAGATAGATGAATTTGGAACTCTAAATCCAACAAGGTTTGTAGCAGCTCTTTGAAACTTGAAAAATTAACGGAGTTCTCAGTTTTTCTCTATGGTTTGTTTCCACTTCAAGTAGCCCTAGGCACAGACTGTGGAAAGCAGTTTCATTGAGATGGGTTGCCAAGCTTCTAAGAAATAACGAGTTTCCGAAATACCAGCAAATGTTTTTTCACACAATCTTGTTGATACTTGGTGGTAATGATCAGTACACAAATCCCACTTGGCTCACCAAATTTTGTTCTTCTAGGTTGAAGCGTACGTCTACAGTAGCAGTGTTTATATATAGGTTTCTCTCTGTTCTCTCCTATATAGATAGATGAATTTCGAACTCTAAATCCAACATGGTTGGTAGTAGCTCTTTGAAACTTGACAAAATAAAGGAGGTCTCAGATTTGTCTCTATGGTTTGTTTCATCTTCAAGTAGCCCTAGGCACAGACTGTGGAAAAGCACTTTCATTGAGAGGGGTTGCCAACCTTCTAAGAAATAACGAGTTTCCGAAATACCAGCAAATATTTTTTCACCCAATCTTGATGATACTTGGTGGTAATGATCAGTACACAAATCCCACTTGGCTTACCAAATTTTGTTCTTCTAGGTTGAAGCGTTCTTCTACAGTAGCAGTTTTTATATTTAGGTTTCCGTCTGTTCTCTCATATATAGATAGATGAATTTGGAACTCTAAATCCAACATGGTTTGTAGTAGCTCTTTGAGACATGACAAAATAAAGGAGTTCTCAGATTTGTCTCCATGGTTTGTTTCCTCTTCAAGTAGCCCTAGGCACAGACTGTGGAAAAGCACTTTCATTGAGAGGGGTTGCCAAGCTTCTAAGAAATAACGAGTTTCCAAAATACCAGCAAATATTTTTTTACCCAATCTTGATGATACTTCGTGGTAATGATCAGTACACAAATCAAACTTGGCTCACCAAATTTTGTTCTTCTAGGTTGAAGCATGCGTCTACAGTAGCAGTTTTTATATTAAGGTTTCCCTCTGTTCTCTCCTATATATATATAGATGAATTTGGAACTCTAAATCCAACATGCTTTGTAGTAGCTCTTTGAAACTTGACAAAATAAAGGAGTTCTCAGTTTTGTCTCTATGGTTTGTTTCCTCTTAAAGTAGCCCTAGGCACAGACTGTGGAAAGCACTTTCATTGAGATGGGTTGCCAAGCTTCTAAGAAATAACGAGTTTCCGAAATACCAGCAAATATTTATTCACCCAATCTTGATGATCCTCGGTGGTAATGATCAGTACACAAATCCCTCTTGGCTTACCAAATTTTGTTCTTCTAGTTTGAAGCGTTCGTCTACAGTAGCAGTTTTTATATTTAGGTTTCCCTCTGTTCTCTCCTATATAGAAAGATGAATTTGGAACTCTAAATCCAACATGGTTTGTAGTAGCTCTTTGAAACTTGAAAAAATAACGGAGTTCTCAGTTTTGTCTCTATGGTTTGTTTCCTCTTCAAGTAGCCCTAGGCACAGACTGAGGAAAAGCACTTTCATTGAGAGGGGTTGCCATCTTCTAAGAAATAACGAGTTTCCGAAATTCCAGCAAATATTTTTTCACCCAATCTTGATGATACATGGAGCTAACGATCAGTACACATTTCCCACTTGGCTCACCAAATTTTGTTATTCTAGTTTGAAGCGTTCGTCTACAGTAGCAGTTTTTATATTTAGGTTACCCTCTGTTCTCTCCTATATAGATAGATGAATTTGGAACTCTAAATCCAACATGGTTTTTCGTAGCTCTTTGAAACATGACCAAATAAAGGAGTTCTCATTTTTGTCTCTATGGTTTGCTTCCTCTTCATGTAGCCCTAGGCACAGACTGTGGAAAAGCAATTTCATTGAAAGGGGTTGCCAAGCTTCTAAGAAATTACGAGTTTCCGAAATACCAGCAAATATTTTTTCACCCAATCTTGATGATACTTGGTGGTAATGATCAGTACACAAATCCCACATGGCTCACTAAATTTTGTTCTTCTAGGTTGAACCGTTCGTCTACAGTAGCAGTTTTTATATTTAGGTTTCCCTCTGTTCTCTAATATATAGATAGATGAATTTGGAACTCTAAATCCAACATGGTTTGTAGTAGCTCTTCGAAACTGACAAAATTAAGGAGTTCTCAGTTTTGTCTCTGTGGTTTGTTTCCTCTTCAAGTAGCCCTAGGCACAGACTGTGGAAAAGCATTTCATTGAGAGGGGTTGCCAAGGTTTAAGAAATAACGAGTTTCCGAAATACCAGCAAATATTTTTTCACCCAAACTTGATAATACTTGGTGGTAATGATCAGTACACAAATCCCACTTGGCTCACCAAATTTTGTTCTTCTAGGTTGAAGCGTTCGTCTACAGTAGCAGTTTTTATATTTAGGTTTCCCTCGATTCTCTGATATATAGATAGATGAATTTGGAACTCTAAGTCCAACATGGTTTGTAGTAGCTCTTTGAAACTTGACAAAATAAAGGAGTTCTCAGTTTTGTCTCTACGGTTTGTTTCCTCTTCAAGTAGCCCTAGGCACACACTGTGGAAAAGCACTTACATTGAGAGGGGTTGCCAAGCTTCTACGAAATAACGAGTTTCCGAAATACCAGCAAATATTTTTTCACCCAATCTTGATGATACTTGGTGCTAATGATCAGTACACAAATCCCACTTGGCTCACCAAATTTTGTTTTTCTAGGTTGAAGCGTTTGTCTACAGTAGCAGTTTTTATATTTAGGTTTTCTCTGTTCTCTCCTATATAGATAGATGAATTTGGAACTCTAAATCCATCATGGTTTGTAGTAGCTCTTTGAAACTTGACAAAATAAAGGAGTTCTCAGTTTTGTCTCTATGGTTTGTTTCCTCTTCAAGTAGACCTAGGCACAGACTGAGGAAAAGCACTTTCATTGAGAGGGGTTGCCATCTTCTAAGAAATAACGAGTTTCCGAAATTCCAGCAAATATTTTTTCACCCAATCTTGATGATACTTGGAGCTAACGATCAGTACACATTTCCCACTTGGCTCACCAAATTTTGTTATTCTAGGTTGAAGCGTTCGTCTACAGTAGCCGTTTTTATATTTAGGTTACCCTCTGTTCTCTCCTATATAGATAGATGAATTTGGAACTCTAAATTCAACATGGTTTTTCGTAGCTCTTTGAAACATGACCAAATAAAGGAGTTCTCAGTTTTGTCTCTATGGTTTGCTTCCTCTTCATGTAGCCCTAGGCACAGACTGTGGAAAAGCAATTTCATTGAAAGGGGTTGCCAAGCTTCTAAGAAATTACGAGTTTCCGAAATACCAGCAAATATTTTTTCACCCAAACTTGATGATACTTGGTGGTAATGATCAGTACACAAATCCCACATGGCTCACTAAATTTTGTTCTTCTAGGTTGAAGCGTTCGTCTACAGTAGCAGTTTTTATATTTAGGTTTCCCTCTGTTCTCTAATATATAGATAGATGAATTTGGAACTCTAAATCCAACATGGTTTGTAGTAGCTCTTCGAAACTGACAAAATAAAGGAGTTCTCAGTTTTGTCTCTATGGTTTGTTTCCTCTTCAAGTAGCCCTAGGCACAGACTGTGGAAAAGCACTTTCATTGAGAGGGGTTGAAAGGTTTAAGAAATAACGAGTTTCCGAAATACCAGCAAATATTTTTTCACCCAATCTTGATAATACTTGGTGGTAATGATCAGTACACAAATCCCACTTGGCTCACCAAATTTTGTTCTTCTAGGTTGAAGCGTTCGTCTACAGCAGCAGTTTTTATATTTAGGTTTCCCTCTGTTCTCTCCTATATAGAAAGATGAATTTGGAACTCTAAATCCAACATGGTTTGTAGTAGCTCTTTGAAACTTGAAAAAATAACGGAGTTCTCAGTTTTGTCTCTATGGTTTGTTTCCTCTTCAAGTAGCCCTAGGCACAGACTGAGGAAAAGCACTTTCATTGAGAGGGGTTGCCATCTTCTAAGAAATAACGAGTTTCCGAAATTCCAGCAAATATTTTTTCACCCAATCTTGATGATACATGGAGCTAACGATCAGTACACATTTCCCACTTGGCTCACCAAATTTTGTTATTCTAGGTTGAAGCGTTCGTCTACAGTAGCAGTTTTTATATTTAGGTTACCCTCTGTTCTCTCCTATACAGATAGATGAATTTGGAACTCTAAATCCAACATGGTTTTTCGTAGCTCTTTGAAACATGACCAAATAAAGGAGTTCTCAGTTTTGTCTCTATGGTTTGCTTCCTCTTCATGTAGCCCTAGGCACAGACTGTGGAAAAGCAATTTCATTGAAAGGGGTTGCCAAGCTTCTAAGAAATTACGAGTTTCCGAAATACCAGCAAATATTTTTTCACCCAATCTTGATGATACTTGGTGGTAATGATCAGTACACAAATCCCACATGGCTCACTAAATTTTGTTCTTCTAGGTTGAACCGTTCGTCTACAGTAGCAGTTTTTATATTTAGGTTTCCCTCTGTTCTCTAATATATAGATAGATGAATTTGGAACTCTAAATCCAACATGGTTTGTAGTAGCTCTTCGAAACTGACAAAATTAAGGAGTTCTCAGTTTTGTCTCTATGGTTTGTTTCCTCTTCAAGTAGCCCTAGGCACAGACTGTGGAAAAGCACTTTCATTGAGAGGGGATGCCAAGGTTTAAGAAATAACGAGTTTACGAAATACCAGCAAATATTTTTTCACCCAATCTTGATAATACTTGGTGGTAATGATCAGTACACAAATCCCACTTGGCTCACCAAATTTTATTCTTCTAGGTTGAAGCGTTCGTCTACAGTAGCAGTTTTTATATTTAGGTTTCCCTCGATTCTCTGATATATAGATAGATGAATTTGGAACTCTAAGTCCAACATGGTTTGTAGTAGCTCTTTGAAACTTGACAAAATAAAGGAGTTCTCAGTTTTGTCTCTACGGTTTGTTTCCTCTTCAAGTAGCCCTAGGCACACACTGTGGAAAAGCACTTACATTGAGAGGGGTTGCCAAGCTTCTACGAATTAACGAGTTTCCGAAATACCAGCAAATATTTTTTCACCCAATCTTGATGATACTTGGTGCTAATGATCAGTACACAAATCCCACTTGGCTCACCAAATTTTGTTTTTCTAGGTTGAAGCGTTTGTCTACAGTAGCAGTTTTTATATTTAGGTTTTCTCTGTTCTCTCCTATATAGATAGATGAATTTGGAACTCTAAATCCATCATGGTTTGTAGTAGCTCTTTGAAACTTGACAAAATAAAGGAGTTCTCAGTTTTGTCTCTATGGTTTGTTTCCTCTTCAAGTAGACCTAGGCACAGACTGAGGAAAAGCACTTTCATTGAGAGGGGTTGCCATCTTCTAAGAAATAACGAGTTTCCGAAATTCCAGCAAATGTTTTTTCACCCAATCTTGATGATACTTGGAGCTAACGATCAGTAGACATTTCCCACTTGGCTCACCAAATTTTGTTATTTTAGGTTGAAGCGTTCGTCTACAGTAGCAGTTTTTATATTTAGGTTACCCTCTGTTCTCTCCTATATAGATAGATGAATTTGGAACTCTAAATCCAACATGGTTTTTCGTAGCTCTTTGAAACATGACCAAATAAAGGAGTTCTCAGTTTTGTCTCTATGGTTTGCTTCCTCTTCATGTAGCCCTAGGCACAGACTGTGGAAAAGCAATTTCATTGAAAGGGGTTGCCAAGCTTCTAAGAAATTACGAGTTTCCGAAATACCAGCAAATATTTTTTCACCCAATCTTGATGATACTTGGTGGTAATGATCAGTACACAAATCCCACATGGCTCACTAAATTTTGTTCTTCTAGGTTGAAGCGTTCGTCTACAGTAGCAGTTTTTATATTTAGGTTTCCCTTTGTTCTCTAATATATAGATAGATGAATTTGGAACTCTAAATCCAACATGGTTTGTAGTAGCTCTTCGAAACTGACAAAATAAAGGAGTTCTCAGTTTTGTCTCTATGGTTTGTTTCCTCTTCAAGTAGCCCTAGGCACAGACTGTGGAAAAGCACTTTCATTGAGAGGGGTTGCCAAGGTTTAAGAAATAACGAGTTTCCGAAATACCAGCAAATATTTTTTCACCCAATCTTGATAATACTTGGTGGTAATGATCAGTACACAAATCCCACTTGGCTCACCAAATTTTGTTCTTCTAGGTTGAAGCGTTCGTCTACAGTAGCAGTTTTTATATTTAGGTTTCACTCTGTTCTCTCATATATAGATAGATGAATTTGGAACTCTAAATCCAACATGGTTTGTAGTAGCTGTTTGAAACTTGACAAAATAAAGGAGTTCTCAGTTTTTTCTCAATCGTTTGTTTCCTCTTCAAGTAGCCCTAGGCACAGACTGTGGAAAAGCACTTTCATTGAGAGGGGTTGCCAAGCTTCTAAGAAATAACGAGTTTCCGAAATACCAGCATATATTTTTTCACCCAATGTTGATGATACTTGGAGGTAATGATCAGTACACATTTCCAACTTGGCTCACCAAATTTTGTTCTTCTAGGTTGAAGCGTTCGTCTACAGTAGCAGTTTTTATATTTATTTTTCCCTCTGTATTCTCCTATATTGATAGATCAATTTGGAACTCTAAATCCAACATGGTTTGTAGTAGCTCTTTGAAACTTGAAAAAAAAACAGAGTTCTCAGTTTTGTCTCTATGGTTTGTTTCCCCCTCAAGTAGCCCTAGGCACAGACTGTGGAAAGCACTTTCATTGAGAGGGGTTGCCAAGCTTCTAAGAAATAACGAGTTTCCTAAATACCAGCAAATATTTTTTCACCCAATCTTGATAATACTTGGTGGTAATGATCAGTACACAAATCCTACTTGGCTCACCAAATTTTGTTCTTCTAAGTTGAAGCGTTCTTCTACAGTAGCAGGTTATATATTTAGGTTTCCCTCTCTTCTCTCCCATATAGATAGATGAATTTGGAACTCTAAATCCAACAAGGTTTGTAGCAGCTCTTTGAAACTTGAAAAATTAACGGAGTTCTCAGTTTTTCTCTATGGTTTGTTTCCACTTCAAGTAGCCCTAGGCACAGACTGTGGAAAGCACTTTCATTGAGATGGGTTGCCAAGCTTCTAAGAAATAACGAGTTTCCGAAATACCAGCAAATGTTTTTTCACACAATCTTGTTGATACTTGGTGGTAATGATCAGTACACAAATCCCACTTGGCTCACCAAATTTTTTTCTTCTAGGTTGAAGCGTACGTCTACAGTAGCAGTGTTTATATATAGGTTTCTCTCTGTTCTCTCCTATATAGATAGATGAATTTCGAACTCTAAATCCAACATGGTTGGTAGTAGCTCTTTGAAACTTGACAAAATAAAGGAGGTCTCAGATTTGTCTCTATGGTTTGTTTCACCTTCAAGTAGCCCTAGGCACAGACTGTGGAAAAGCACTTTCATTGAGAGGGGTTGCCAACCTTCTAAGAAATAACGAGTTTCCGAAATACCAGCAAATATTTTTTCACCCAATCTTGATGATACTTGGTGGTAATGATCACTACACAAATCCCACTTGGCTTACCAAGTTTTGTTCTTCTAGGTTGAAGCGTTCTTCTACAGTAGCAGTTTTTATATTTAGGTTTCCATCTGTTCTCTCATATATAGATAGATGAATTGGGAACTCTAAATCCAACATGGTTTGTAGTAGCTCTTTGAGACATGACAAAACAAAGGAGTTCTCAGATTTGTCTCCATGGTTTGTTTCCTCTTCAAGTAGCCCTAGGCACAGACTGTGGAAAAGCACTTTCATTGAGAGGGGTTGCCAAGCTTCTAAGAAATAACGAGTTTCCGAAATACCAGCAAATATTTATTCACCCAATCTTGATGATCCTTGGTGGTAATGATCAGTACACAAATCCCACTTGGCTTACCAAATTTTGTTCTTCTAGTTTGAAGCGTTCGTGTACAGTAGCAGTTTTTATATTTAGGTTTCCCTCTGTTCTCTCCTATATAGAAAGATGAATTTGGAACTCTAAATCCAACATGGTTTGTAGTAGCTCTTTGAAACTTTAAAAAATTATGGAGTTCTCAGTTTTGTCTCTATGGTTTGTTTCCTCTTCAAGTAGCCCTAGGTACACACTGTGGAAAAGCACTTTCATTGAGAGGGGTTGCCAAGCTTCTAAGAAAAAACGAGTTTCCGAAATACCAGCAAATATTTTTTCACCCAATCTTGATGATACTTTTTGGTAATGATCAGTACACAAATCCCACTTGGCTTACCAAATTTTGTTCTTCTAGGTTCAAGCGTTCGTCTACAGTAGCAGTTTTTATATTTAGGTTTCCCTCTGTTATCTCATACATAGATAGATGAATTTGGAACTCTAAATCCGACATGGTTTGTAGTAGCTCTTTGATACATGACAAAATAAAGAAGTTCTCAGTTTTGTCTCTATGGTTTGTTTCCTCTTCAAGTAGCCCTAGGCACAGATTGTGGAAAGCACTTTCATTGAGAGGGGTTGCCAAGCTTCTACGAAATAACAAGTTTCCGAAATACCAGCAAATATTTTTCACCCAATCTTGATAATACTTGGTGGTAAAGATCAGTACACAAATCCCACTTGGCTCACCAAATTTTGTTCTTCTGGGTTGAAGCGTTCGTCTACAGTAGCAGTTTTTATATTTAGGTTTCCCTCTGTTCTCTCCCATATAGATAGATGAATTTGGAACTCTAAATCCAACATGGTTTGTAGTAGCTGTTTGAAACTTGACAAAATAAAGGAATTCTCAGTTTGGTCTCTATGGTGTGTTTCCTCTTCAAGTAGCCCAAGGCACAGACTGTGGAAAAGCACTTTCATTGAGAGGGGTTGCCAAGCTTCTAAGAAATTACGAGTTTCCGAAATACCAGCTAATATTTATTCACCCAATCTTGATGATCCTTGGTGGTAATGATCAGTACACAAATCCCACTTGGCTCACCAAATTTTGTTCTTCTAGGTTGAAGCGTTCGTCTACAGTAGCAGTTTTTATATTTAGGTTTCCCTCTGTTCTCTCCTATATAGATAGATGAATTTGGAACTCTAAATCCAACATGGTTTGTAGTAGCTCTTTGAAACTTCACCAAATAAAGGAGTTCTCAGTTTTGTCTCTATGGTTTGCTTCCTCTTCATGTAGCCCTAGGCACAGACTGTGGAAAAGCACTTTCATTGAAAGGGTTTGCCAAGCTTCTAAGAAATTACGAGTTTCCGAAATACCAGCAAATATTTTTTCACCCAATCTTGATGATACTTGGTGTTAATGATCAGTACACAAATCACACATGGCTCACCAAATTTTGTTCTTCTAGGTTGAAGCGTTCGTCTACAGTAGCAGTTTTTATATTTAGGTTTCCCCCTGTTCTCTAATGTATAGATAGATGAATTTGGAACTCTAAATCCAACATGGTTTGTAGTAGCTCTTTGAAACTTGAAAAAATAACGGAGTTCTCAGTTTTGTCTCTATGGTTTGTTTCCTCTTCAAGTAGCCCTAGGCACACACTGTGGAAAAGCACTTTCATTGAGAGATGTTGCCAAGCTTCTAAGAAAAAACGAGTTTCCGAAATACCAGCAAATATTTTTTCACCCAATCTTGATGATACTTGGTGGTAATGATCAGTACACAAATCCCACTTGGCTTACCAAATTTTGTTCTTCTAGGTTGAAGCGTTCGTCTACAGTAGCAATTTTTATATTTAGGTTTCACTCTGTTCTCTCATATATAGATAGATGAATTTGGAACTCTAAATCCAACATGGTTTGTAGTAGCTGTTTGAAACTTGACAAAATAAAGGAGTTCTCATTTTTGTCTCTATGGTTTGTTTCCTCTTCAAGTAACCCTAGGCACAGACTGTGGAAAAGCACTTTCATTGAGAGGGGTTGCCAAGCTTCTAAGAAATTACGAGTTTCCGAGCTACCAGCAAATATTTTTTCACCGAATCTTGATGATACTTGGTGGTAATGATCAGTACACAAATCCCACTTGGCTCAACAAATTTTGTTCTTCTAGGTTGAAGCGTTCGTCTACAGTAGCAGTTTTTATATTTATTTTTCCCTCTGTTCTCTCCTATAGTGTTAGATGAATTTGGAACTCTAAATCCAACATGGTTTGTAGTAGCTCTTTAAAACTTGAAAAAATAACGGAGTTCTCAGTTTTGTCTCTATGGTTTGTTTCCTCTTCAAGTAGCCCTAGGCACACACTGTGGAAAAGCACTTTCATTGAGAGATGTTGCCAAGCTTCTAAGAAAAAACGAGTTTCCGAAATACCAGCAAATATTTTTTCACGAAATCGTGATGATACTTGGTGGTAATGACCAGTACACAAATCCCACTTGGCTTACTAAATTTTGTTCTTCTAGGTTGAAGCGTTCGTCTACAGTAGCAGTTTTTATATTTAGGTTTCCCTCTGTTCTCTCCTATATAGATAGATGAATTTGGAACTCTAAATCCAACATGGTTTGTAGTAGCTGTTTGAAACTTGACAAAATAAAGGAGTTCTCAGTTTTGTCTCTATGGTTTGTTTCCTCTTCAAGTAGCCCTAGGCACAGACTGTGGAAAAGCACTTTCATTGAGAGGGGTTGCCAAGCTTCTAAGAAATAACGAGTTTCCGAAACACCAGCAAATAATTTTTCACCCAATCTTGATGATACTTGGAGGTAATGATCAGTACACATTTCCAACTTGGCTCACCAAATTTTGTTCTTCTAGGTTGAAGCGTTCGTCTACAGTAGCAGTTTTTATATTTAGGTTTCCCTCTGTTATCACATATATAGATAGATGAATTTGGAACTCTAAATCCAACATGGTATGTATTAGCTCTTTGAGACATGACACAACAAAGAAGTTCTCAGTTTTGTCTCTATGGTTTGTTTCCTCTTCAAGTAGCCCTAGGCAAACACTGTGGAAAAGCACTTTCATTGAGATGGGTTGCCAAGCTTCTAAGAAATAACGAGTTTCCGAAATACCAGCAAATATTTATTCACCCAATCTTGATGATACTTGGTGGTAATGATCAGTACACAAATCCCACTTGGGTCACCAAATTTTGTTCTTCTAGGTTGAAGCGTTCGTTTACAGTAGCAGTTTTTATATTTAGGTTTTCCTGGATTCTCTGATATATAGATAGATGAATTTGGAACTCTAAATCCAACATGGTTTGTAGTAGCTGTTTGAAACTTGACAAAATAAAGGAGTTCTCAGTTTTGTCTCTATGGTTTGTTTCCTCTTCAAGTAGCCCTAGGCACAGACTGTGGAAAAGCACTTTCATTGAAAGGGGTTGCCAAGCTTCTAAGAAATAACGAGTTTCCGAAATACCAGCAAATATTTTTTCACCCAATCTTGATGAAACTTGGAGGTAATGATCAGTACACATTTCCAACTTGGCTCACCAAATTTTGTTCTTCTAGGTTGAAGCGTTCGTCTACAGTAGCAGTTTTTATATTTATTTTTCCCTCTGTTCTCTCCTATATTGATAGATGAATTTGGAACTCTAAATCCAACATGGTTTGTAGTAGCTCTTTGAAACTTGAAAAAACAACGGAGTGCTCAGTTTTGTCTCTATGGTTTGTTTCCTCTTCAAGTAGCCCTAGGCACACACTGTGGAAAAGCACTTTCATTGAGAGATGTTGCCAAGCTTCTAAGAAAAAACGAGTTTCCGAAATACCAGCAAATATTTTTTCACCCAATCTTGATGATACTTGATGGTAATGATCAGTACACAAATCCCACTTGGCTTAGGAAATTTTGTTCTTCTAGGTTGAAGCGTTCGTCTACAGTAGCAGTTTTTATATTTAGGTTTCACTCTGTTCTCTCATATATAGATAGATGAATTTGGAACTCTAAATCCAACATGGTTTGTAGTAGCTGTTTGAAACTTGAAAAATAAAGGAGTTCTCAGTTTTGTCTCTATGGTTTGTTTCGTCTTCAAGTAGCCCTAGGTACAGACTGTGGAAAAGCACTTTCATTGAGAGGGGTTGCCAAGCTTCTAAGAAATAACGAGTTTCCGAAATACCAGCAAATAATTTTTCACCCAATCTTGATGATACTTGGAGGTAATGATCAGTACACATTTCCAACTTGGCTCACCAAATTTTGTTATTCTAGGTTGAAGCGTTCGTCTACAGTAGCAGTTTTTATATTTAGGTTACCCTCTGTTCTCTCCTATATAGATAGATGAATTTGGAACTCTAAATCCAACATGGTTTGTAGTAGCTCTTTGAAACTTGACAAAATAAAGGAGTTCTCAGTTTTGTCTCTATGGTTTGTTTCCTCTTCAAGTAGCCCTAGGCACAGACTGTGGAAAAGCACTTTCATTGAGAGGGGTTGCCAAGCTTCTAAGAAATTACGAGTTTCCGAAATACCAGCAAATATTTTTTGACCGAATCTTGATGATACTTGGTGGTAATGATCAGTACACAAATAGCACTTGGCTCACCAAATTTTGTTCTTCTAGGTTGAAGCGTTCGTCTACAGTAGCAGTTTTTATATTCATTTTTCCCTCTGTTCTCTCCTATAGAGATAGATGAATTTGGAACTCTAAATCCAACATGGTTTGTAGTAGCTCTTTGAAACTTGAAAAAATAACGGAGTTCTCAGTTTTGTCTCTATGGTTTGTTTCCTCTTCAAGTAGCCCTAGGTACACACTGTGGAAAAGCACTTTCATTGAGAGGGTTTGCCAAGCTTCTAAGAAAAAACGAGTTTCCGAAATACCACCAAGTATTTTTTCACCCAATCTTGATGATACTTGGAGGTAATGATCAGTACACAAGTCCCACTTGGCTCACCAAATTTTGTTCTTCTAGGTTGAAGCGTTCGTCTACAGTAGCAGTTTTTATGTTTAGGTTTCCCTCTGTTATCTCATATATAGATAGATGAATTTGGAACTCTAAATCCGACATGGTTTGTAGTAGCTCTTTGAGACATGACAAAATAAAGGAGTTCTCAGTTTTGTCTCTATGGTTTCTTTCCTCTTCAAGTAGCCCTAGGCACAGACTGTGGAAAACCACTTTCATTGAGAGGGGTTGCCAAGCTTCTAAGAAATTAGGAGTTTCCGAAATACCAGCAAATATTTTTTCACCGAATCTTGATGATACTTGGTGCTAATGATCAGTACACAAATCCCACTTGGCTCACCAAATTTTGTTTTTCTAGGTTAAAGCGTTCGTATACAGTAGCAGTTTTTATATTTAGGTTTTTCTCTGTTCTCTCCTATATAAATAGATGAATTTGGAACAATAAATCCAACATGGTTTGTAGTAGCTCTTTGAAACTTGACAAAATAAAGTAGTTCTCCGTTTTGTCTCTATGGTTTCTTTCCTCTTCAAGTAGCCCTAGGCACAGACTGTGGTAAAGCACTTTCATTGAGAGGGGTTGCCAAGCTTCTAAGAAATTACGAGTTTCTGAAATACCAGCAAATATTTTTTCACCCAATCTTGATGATACTTGGTGGTAATGATCAGTACACAAATCCCACTTGGCTCACCAAATTTTGTTCTTCTAGGTTGAAGCGTTCGTCTACAGTAGCAGTTTTTATATTTTGGTTTCCCTCTGTTCTCTCATATATAGAAAGATGAATTTGGAACTCTAAATCCACCATGGTTTGTAGTAGCTCTTTGAAACTTGACAAAATAAAGGAGTTCTCAGTTTTGTCTCTATGGTTTGTTTCCTCTTCAAGTAGCCCTAGGCACAGACTGAGGAAAAGCACTTTCATTGAGAGGGGTTGCCATCTTCTAAGAAATAACGAGTTTCCGAAATTCCAGCAAATATTTTTTCACCCAATCTTGATGATACTTGGAGCTAACGATCAGTACACATTTCCCACTTGGCTCACCAAATGTTGGTATTCTAGGTTGAAGCGTTCCTCTACAGTAGCAGTTTTTATATTTAGGTTACCCTCTGTTCTCTCCTATATAGATAGATGAATTTGGAACTCTAAATCCAACATGGTTTTTCGTAGCTCTTTGAAACTTGACCAAATAAAGGAGTTCTCAGTTTTGTCTCTATGGTTTGCTTCCTCTTCATGTAGCCCTAGGCACAGACTGTGGAAAAGCAATTTCATTGAAAGGGGTTGCCAAGCTTCTAAGAAATTACGAGTTTCCGAAATACCAGCAAATATTTTTTCACCCAATCTTGATGATACTTGGTGGTAATGATCAGTACACAAATCCCACATGGCTCACTAAATTTTGTTCTTCTAGGTTGAAGCGTTCGTCTACAGTAGCAGTTTTTATATTTAGGTTTCCCTCTGTTATCTCATATATAGATAGATGAATTTGGAACTCTAAATCCAACATGGTTTGTAGTAGCTGTTTGAAACTTGACAAAATAAAGAGTTCTCAGTTTTGTCTCAATGGTTTGTTTCCTCTTCAAGTAGCCCTAGGCACAGACTGTGGAAAAGCACTTTAATTGAGAGGGGTTTCCACGCTTCTTAGAAATAACGAGTTTCCGAAATACCAGCAAATATTTTTTCACCCAATCTTGATGATACTTGGCGGTAAGGATCAGTACACATTTCCAACTTGGCTCACCAAATTTTGTTCTTCTAGGTTGAAGCGTTCGTCTACAGTAGCAGTTTTTATATTTATTTTTCCCTCTGTATTCTCCTATATTGATAGATCAATTTGGAACTCTAAATCCAACATGGTTTGTAGTAGCTCTTTGAAACTTGAAAAAATAACGGAGTTCTCAGTTTTGTCTCTATGGTTTGTTTCCCCTTCAAGTAGCCCTAGGCACAGACTGTGGAAAGCACTTTCATTGAGAGGGGTTGCCAAGCTTCTAAGAAATAACGAGTTTCCTAAATACCAGCAAATATTTTTCACCCAATCTTGATAATACTTGGTGGTAAAGATCAGTACACAAATCCCACTTGGCTCACCAAATTTTGTTCTTCTGGGTTGAAGCGTTCGTCTACAGTAGCAGTTTTTATATTTAGGTTTCCCTCTGTTCTCTCCCATATAGATAGATGAATTTGGAACTCTAAATCCAACATGGTTTGTAGTAGCTGTTTGAAACTTGACAAAATAAAGGAATTCTCAGTTTGGTCTCTATGGTGTGTTTCCTCTTCAAGTAGCCCAAGGCACAGACTGTGGAAAAGCACTTTCATTGAGAGGGGTTGCCAAGCTTCTAAGAAATTACGAGTTTCCGAAATACCAGCTAATATTTATTCACCCAATTTTGATGATACTTGGTGGTAATGATCAGTACACAAATCCCACTTGGCTCACCAAATTTTGTTCTTCTAGGTTGAAGCGTTCGTCTACAGTAGCAGTTTTTATATTTAGGTTTCCCTCTGTTCTCTCCTATATAGAAATATGAATTTGGAACTCTAAATCCAACATGGTTTGTAGTAGCTCTTTGAAACTTGACAAAATAAAGGAGTTCTCAGTTTTGTCTCTATGGTTTGTTTCCTCTTCAAGTAGCCCTATTCGCAGACTGTGGAAAAGCACTTTCATTGAGAGGGGTTGCCAACTTCTAAGAAATAATGAGTTTCCGAAATACCAGCAAATATTTTTTCACCCAATCTTGATGATACTTGGAGCTAACGATCAGTACACATTTCCCCCTTGGCTCACCAAATTTTGTTCTTCTAGGTTGAAGCGTTCGTCTACAGTAGCAGTTTTTATATATAGGTTACCCTCTGTTCTCTCCTATATAGATAGATGAATTTGGAACTGTAAATCCAACATGGTTTGTAGTAGCTGTTTGAAACTTCACCAAATAAAGGAGTTCTCAGTTTTGTCTCTATGGTTTGTTTCCTCTTCAAGTAACCCTAGGCACAGACTGTGGAAAAGCACTTTCATTGAGAGGGGTTGCCAAGCTTCTAAGAAATTACGAGTTTCCGAGCTACCAGCAAATATTTTTTCACCGAATCTTGATGATACTTGGTGGTAATGATCAGTACACAAATCCCACTTGGCTCAACAAATTTTGTTCTTCTAGGTTGAAGCGTTCGTCTACAGTAGCAGTTTTTATATTTATTTTTCCCTCTGTTCTCTCCTATATTGTTAGATGAATTTGGAACTCTAAATCCAACATGGTTTGTAGTAGCTCTCTAAAACTTGAAAAAATAACGGAGTTCTCATTTTGTCTCTATGGTTTGTTTCCTTTTCAAGTAGCCCTAGGCACACACTGTGGAAAAGCACTTTCATTGAGAGATGTTGCCAAGCTTCTAAGAAAAAACGAGTTTCCGAAATACCAGCAAATATTTTTTCACCCAATCTTGATGATACTTGGTGGTAATGACCAGTACACAAATCCCACTTGGCTTACTAAATTTTGTTCTTCTAGGTTGAAGCGTTCGTCTACAGTAGCAGTTTTTATATTTAGGTTTCCCTCTGTTCTCTCCTATATAGATAGATGAATTTGGAACTCTAAATCCAACATGGTTTGTAGTAGCTGTTTGAAACTTGACAAAATAAAGGAGTTCTCAGTTTTGTCTCTATGGTTTGTTTCCTCTTCAAGTAGCCCTAGGCACAGACTGTGGAAAAGCACTTTCATTGAGAGGGGTTGCCAAGCTTCTAAGAAATAACGAGTTTCCGAAACACCAGCAAATAATTTTTCACCCAATCTTGATGATACTTGGAGGTAATGATCAGTACACATTTCCAACTTGGCTCACCAAATTTTGTTCTTCTAGGTTGAAGCGTTCGTCTACAGTAGCAGTTTTTATATTTAGGTTTCCCTCTGTTATCACATATATAGATAGATGAATTTGGAACTCTAAATCCAACATGGTTTGTATTAGCTCTTTGAGACATGACACAATAAAGAAGTTCTCAGTTTTGTCTCTATGGTTTGTTTCCTCTTCAAGTAGCCCTAGGCAAACACTGTGGAAAAGCACTTTCATTGAGATGGGTTGCCAAGCTTCTAAGAAATAACGAGTTTCCGAAATACCAGCAAATATTTATTCACCCAATCTTGATGATACTTGGTGGTAATGATCAGTACACAAATCCCACTTGGGTCACCAAATTTAGTTCTTCTAGGTTGAAGCGTTCGTTTACAGTAGCAGTTTTTATATTTAGGTTTCCCTCGATTCTCTGATATATAGATAGATGAATTTGGAACTCTAAATCCAACATGGTTTGTAGTAGCTGTTTGAAACTTGACAAAATAAAGGAGTTCTCAGTTTTGTCTCTATGGTTTGTTTCCTCTTCAAGTAGCCCTAGGCACAGACTGTGGAAAAGCACTTTCATTGAAAGGGGTTGCCAAGCTTCTAAGAAATAACGAGTTTCCGAAATACCAGCAAATATTTTTTCACCCAATCTTGATGAAACTTGGAGGTAATGATCAGTACACATTTCCAACTTGGCTCACCAAATTTAGTTCTTCTAGGTTGAAGCGTTCGTTTACAGTAGCAGTTTTTATATTTAGGTTTCACTCTGTTCTCTCATATATAGATAGATGAATTTGGAACTCTAAATCCAACATGGTTTGTAGTAGCTGTTTGAAACTTGAAAAATAAAGGAGTTCTCAGTTTTGTCTCTATGGTTTGTTTCGTCTACAAGTAGCCCTAGGTACAGACTGTGGAAAAGCACTTTCATTGAGAGGGGTTGCCAAGCTTCTAAGAAATAACGAGTTTCCGAAATACCAGCAAATAATTTTTCACCCAATCTTGATGATACTTGGAGGTAATGATCAGTACACATTTCCAACTTGGCTCACCAAATTTTGTTATTCTAGGTTGAAGCGTTCGTCTACAGTAGCAGTTTTTATATTTAGGTTACACTCTGTTCTCTCCTATATAGATAGATGAATTTGGAACTCTAAATCCAACATGGTTTGTAGTAGCTCTTTGAAACTTGACAAAATAAAGGAGTTCTCAGTTTTGTCTCTATGGTTTGTTTCCTCTTCAAGTAGCCCTAGGTACACACTGTGGAAAAGCACTTTCATTGAGAGGGGTTGCCAAGCTTCTAAGAAAAAACGAGCTTCCGAAATACCACCAAGTATTTTTTCACCCAATCTTGATGATACTTGGAGGTAATGATCAGTACACACGTCCCACTTGGCTCACCAAATTTTGTTCTTCTAGGTTGAAGCGTTCGTCTACAGTAGCAGTTTTTATGTTTAGGTTTCCCTCTGTTATCTCATATATAGATAGATGAATTTGGAACTCTAAATCCGACATGGTTTGTAGTAGCTCTTTGAGACATGACAAAATAAAGGAGTTCTCAGTTTTGTCTCTATGTTTTGTTTCCTCTTCAAGTAGCCCTAGGCACAGACTGTGGAAAAGCACTTTCATTGAGAGGGGTTGCCAAGCTTCTAAGAAATTAGGAGTTTCCGAAATACCAGCAAATATTTTTTCACCGAATCTTGATGATACTTGGTGCTAATGATCAGTACACAAATCCCACTTGGCTCACCAAATTTTGTTTTTCTAGGTTGAAGCGTTCGTATACAGTAGCAGTTTTTATATTTAGGTTTTTCTCTGTTCTCTCCTATATAAATAGATGAATTTGGAACTATAAATCCAACATGGTTTGTAGTAGCTCTTTGAAACTTGACAAAATAAAGGAGTTCTCCGTTTTGTCTCTATGGTTTCTTTCCTCTTCAAGTAGCCCTAGGCACAGACTGTGGTAAAGCACTTTCATTGAGAGGGGTTGCCAAGCTTCTAAGAAATTACGAGTTTCCGAAATACCAGCAAATATTTTTTCACCCAATCTTGATGATACTTGGTGGTAATGATCAGTACACAAATCCCACTTGGCTCACCAAATTTTGTTCTTCTAGGTTGAAGCGTTCGTCTACAGTAGCAGTTTTTATATTTAGGTTTCCCTCTGTTCTCTCATATATAGAAAGATGAATTTGGAACTCTAAATCCACCATGGTTTGTAGTAGCTCTTTGAAACTTGACAAAATAAAGGAGTTCTCAGTTTTGTCTCTATGGTTTGTTTCCTCTTCAAGTAGCCCTAGGCACAGACTGAGGAAAAGCACTTTCATTGAGAGGGGTTGCCATCTTCGAAGAAATAACGAGTTTCCGAAATTCCAGCAAATATTTTTTCACCCAATCTTGATGATACTTGGTGGTAATGATCAGTACACATTTCCCACTTGGCTCACCAAATGTTGGTATTCTAGGTTGAAGCGTTCCTCTACAGTAGCAGTTTTTATATTTAGGTTACCCTCTGTTCTCTCCTATATAGATAGATGAATTTGGAACTCTAAATCCAACATGGTTTTTCGTAGCTCTTTGAAACTTGACCAAATAAAGGAGTTCTCAGTTTTGTCTCTATGGTTTGCTTCCTCTTCATGTAGCCCTAGGCACAGACTGTGGAAAAGCAATTTCATTGAAAGGGGTTGCCAAGCTTCTAAGAAATTACGAGTTTCCGAAATACCAGCAAATATTTTTTCACCCAATCTTGATGATACTTGGTGGTAATGATCAGTACACAAATCCCACTTGGCTCACCAAATTTTGTTCTTCTAGGTTGAAGCGTTCGTCTACAGTAGCAGTTTTTATATTTAGGTTTCACTCTGTTCTCTCATATATAGATAGATGAATTTGGAACACTAAATCCAACATGGTTTGTAGTAGCTGTTTGAAACTTGACAAAATAAAGGAGTTCTCAGTTTTGTCTCAATGGTTTGTTTCCTCTTCAAGTAGCCCTAGGCACAGACTGTGGAAAGCACTTTAATTGAGAGGGGTTGCCACGCTTCTTAGAAATAACGAGTTTCCGAAATACCAGCAAATATTTTTTCACCCAATCTTGATGATACTTGGCGGTAAGGATCAGTACACATTTCCAACTTGGCTCACCAAATTTTGTTCTTCTAGGTTGAAGCGTTCGTCTACAGTAGCAGTGTTTATATTTATTTTTCCCTCTGTATTCTCCTATATTGATAGATCAATTTGGAACTCTAAATCCAACATGGTTTGTAGTAGCTCTTTGAAACTTGAAAAAATAACGGAGTTCTCAGTTTTGTCTCTATGGTTTGTTTCCCCTTCAAGTAGCCCTAGGCACAGACTGTGGAAAGCACTTTCATTGAGAGGGGTTGCCAAGCTTCTAAGAAATAACGAGTTTCCTAAATACCAGCAAATATTTTTTCACCCAATCTTGATAATACTTGGTGGTAATGATCAGTACACAAATCCTACTTGGCTCACCAAATTTTGTTCTTCTAAGTTGAAGCGTTCTTCTACAGTAGCAGGTTTTATATTTAGGTTTCCCTCTGTTCTCTCCCATATAGATAGATGAATTTGGAACTCTAAATCCAACAAGGTTTGTAGCAGCTCTTTGAAACTTGAAAAATTAACGGAGTTCTCAGTTTTTCTCTATGGTTTGTTTCCACTTCAAGTAGCCCTTGGCACAGTCTGTGGAAAAGCACTTTCATTGAGAGGGGTTGCCAACCTTCTAAGAAATAACGAGTTTCCGAAATACCAGCAAATATTTTTTCACCCAATCTTGATGATACTTGGTGGTAATGATCAGTACACAAATCCCACTTGGCTTACCAAATTTTGTTCTTCTAGGTTGAAGCGTTCTTCTACAGTAGCAGTTTTAATATGTAGGTTTCCCTCTGTTCTCTCATATATAGATAGATGAATTTGGAACTCTAAATCCAACATGGTTTGTAGTAGCTCTTTGAGACATGACAAAATAAAGGAGTTCTCAGATTTGTCTCTATGGTTTGTTTCCTCTTCAAGTAGCCCTAGGCACAGACTGTGGAAAAGCACTTTCATTGAGAGGGGTTGCCAAGCTTCTAAGAAATAACGAGTTTCCGAAACACCAGCAAATAATTTTTCACCCAATCTTGATGATACTTGGAGGTAATGATCAGTACACATTTCCAACTTGGCTCACCAAATTTTGTTCTTCTAGGTTGAAGCGTTCGTCTACAGTAGCAGTTTTTATATTTAGGTTTCCCTCTGTTATCACATATATAGATAGATGAATTTGGAACTCTAAATCCAACATGGTTTGTATTAGCTCTTTGAGACATGACACAATAAAGAAGTTCTCAGTTTTGTCTCTATGGTTTGTTTCCTCTTCAAGTAGCCCTAGGCAAACACTGTGGAAAAGCACTTTCATTGAGATGGGTTGCCAAGCTTCTAAGAAATAACGAGTTTCCGAAATACCAGCAAATATGTATTCACCCAATCTTGATGATACTTGGTGGTAATGATCAGTACACAAATCCCACTTGGGTCACCAAATTTTGTTCTTCTAGGTTGAAGCGTTCGTCTACAGTAGCAGTTTTTATATTTAGGTTTCCCTCGATTCTCTGATATATAGATAGATGAATTTGGAACTCTAAATCCAACATGGTTTGTAGTAGCTCTTTGAAACTTGAAAAAACAACGGAGTGCTCAGTTTTGTCTCTATGGTTTGTTTCCTCTTCAAGTAGCCCTAGGCACACACTGTGGAAAAGCACTTTCATTGAGAGATGTTGCCAAGCTTCTAAGAAAAAACGAGTTTCCGAAATACCAGCAAATATTTTTTCACCCAATCTTGATGATACTTGATGGTAATGATCAGTACACAAATCCCACTTGGCTTACCAAATTTTGTTCTTCTAGGTTGAAGCTTTCATCTACAGTAGCAGTTTTTATATTTAGGTTTCACTCTGTTCTCTCATATATAGATAGATGAATTTGGAACTCTAAATCCAACATGGTTTGTAGTAGCTGTTTGAAACTTAAAAAATAAAGGAGTTCTCAGTTTTGTCTCTATGGTTTCTTTCGTCTTCAAGTAGCCCTAGGTACAGACTGTGGAAAAGCACTTTCATTGAGAGGGCTTGCCAAGCTTCTAAGAAATAACGAGTTTCCGAAATACCAGCAAATAATTTTTCACCCAATCTTGATGATACTTGGAGGTAATGATCAGTACATATTTCCAACTTGGCTCACCAAATTTTGTTATTCTAGGTTGAAGGGTTCGTCTACAGTAGCAGTTTTTATATTTAGGTTACCCTCTGTTCTCTCCTATATAGATAGATGAATTTGGAACTCTAAATAAAACATGGTTTGTAGTAGCTCTTTGAAACTTGACAAAATAAAGGAGTTCTCAGTTTTGTCTCTATGGTTTGTTTCCTCTTCAAGTAGCCCTAGGCACAGACTGTGGAAAAGCACTTTCATTGAGAGGGGTTGCCAAGCTTCTAAGATATTAGGAGTTTCCGAAATACCAGCAAATATTTTTTCACCGAATCTTGATGATACTTGGTGCTAATGATCAGTACACAAATCCCACTTGGCTCACCAAATTTTGTTTTTCTAGGTTGAAGCGTTCGTATACAGTAGCAGTTTTTATATTTAGGTTTTTCTCTGTTCTCTCCTATATAAATAGATGAATTTGGAACTATAAATCCAAAATGGTTTGTAGTAGCTCTTTGAAACTTGACAAAATAAAGGAGTTCTCCGTTTTGTCTCTATGGTTTCTTTCCTCTTCAAGTAGCCCTATGCACAGACTGTGGTAAAGCACTTTCATTGAGAGGGTTTGCCAAGCTTCTAAGAAATTACGAGTTTCTGAAATACCAGCAAATATTTTTTCACCCAATCTTGATGATACTTGGTGGTAATGATCAGTACACAAATCCCACTTGGCTCACCAAATTTTGTTCTTCTAGGTTGAAGCGTTCGTCTACAGTAGCAGTTTTTATATTTAGGTTTCCCTCTGTTCTCTCATATATAGAAAGATGAATTTGGAACTCTAAATCCACCATGGTTTGTAGTAGCTCTTTGAAACTTGACAAAATAAAGGAGTTCTCAGTTTTGTCTCTATGGTTTGTTTCCTCTTCAAGTAGCCCTAGGCACAGACTGAGGAAAAGCACTTTCATTGAGAGGGGTTGCCATCTTCGAAGAAATAACGAGTTTCCGAAAGTCCAGCAAATATTTTTTCACCCAATCTTGATGATACTTGGTGGTAATGATCAGTACACATTTCCCACTTGGCTCACCAAATGTTGGTATTCTAGGTTGAAGCGTTCCTCTACAGTAGCAGTTTTTATATTTAGGTTACCCTCTGTTCTCTCCTATATAGATAGATGAATTTGGAACTCTAAATCCAACATGGTTTTTCGTAGCTCTTTGAAACTTGACCAAATAAAGGAGTTCTCAGTTTTGTCCCTATGGTTTGCTTCCTCTTCATGTAGCCCTAGGCACAGACTGTGGAAAAGCAATTTCATTGAAAGGGGTTGCCAAGCTTCTAAGAAATTACGAGTTTCCGAAATACCAGCAAATATTTTTTCACCCAATCTTGATGATACTTGGTGGTAATGATCAGTACACAAATCCCACTTGGCTCACCAAATTTTGTTCTTCTAGGTTGAAGCGTTCGTCTACAGTAGCAGTTTTTATATTTAGGTTTCACTCTGTTCTCTCATATATAGATAGATGAATTTGGAACACTAAATCCAACATGGTTTGTAGTAGCTGTTTGAAACTTGACAAAATAAAGGAGTTCTCAGTTTTGTCTCAATGGTTTGTTTCCTCTTCAAGTAGCCCTAGGCACAGACTGTGGAAAAGCACTTTCATTGAGAGGGGTTGCCACGCTTCTTAGAAATAACGAGTTTCCGAAATACCAGCAAATATTTTTTCACCCAATCTTGATGGTACTTGGCGGTAAGGATCAGTACACATTTCCAACTTGGCTCACCAAATTTTGTTCTTCTAGGTTGAAGCGTTCGTCTACAGTAGCAGTTTTTATATTTATTTTTCCCTCTGTATTCTCCTATATTGATAGATCAATTTGGAACTCTAAATCCAACATGGTTTGTAGTAGCTCTTTGAAACTTGAAAAAATAACGGAGTTCTCAGTTTTGTCTCTATGGTTTGTTTCCCCTTCAAGTAGCCCTAGGCACAGACTGTGGAAAGCACTTTCATTGAGAGGGGTTGCCAAGCTTCTAAGAAATAACGAGTTTCCTAAATACCAGCAAATATTTTTTCACCCAATCTTGATAATACTTGGTGGTAATGATCAGTACACAAATCCTACTTGGCTCACCAAATTTTGTTCTTCTAAGTTGAAGCGTTCTTCTACAGTAGCAGGGTTTATATTTAGGTTTCCCTCTGTTCTCTCCCATATAGATAGATGAATTTGGAACTCTAAATCCAACAAGGTTTGTAGCAGCTCTTTGAAACTTGAAAAATTAACGGAGTTCTCAGTTTTTCTCTATGGTTTGTTTCCACTTCAAGTAGCCCTTGGCACAGTCTGTGGAAAAGCACTTTCATTGAGAGGGGTTGCCAACCTTCTAAGAAATAACGAGTTTCCGAAATACCAGCAAATATTTTTTCACCCAATCTTGATGATACTTGGTGGTAATGATCAGTACACAAATCCCACTTGGCTTTCCAAATTTTGTTCTTCTAGGTTGAAGCGTTCTTCTACAGTAGCAGTTTTTATATGTAGGTTTCCCTCTGTTCTCTCATATATAGATAGATGAATTTGGAACTCTAAATCCAACATGGTTTGTTGTAGCTCTTTGAGACATGACAAAATAAAGGAGTTCTCAGATTTGTCTCTATGGTTTGTTTCCTCTTCAAGTAGCCCTAGGCACAGACTGTGTAAAAGCACTTTCATTGAGAGGGGTTGCCAAGCTTCTAAGAAATAACGAGTTTCCGAAACACCAGCAAATAATTTTTCAACCAATCTTGATGATACTTGGAGGTAATGATCAGTACACATTTCCAACTTGGCTCACCAAATTTTGTTCTTCTAGGTTGAAGCGTTCGTCTACAGTAGCAGTTTTTATATTTAGGTTTCCCTCTGTTATCACATATATAGATAGATGAATTTGGAACTCTAAATCCAACATGGTTTGTATTAGCTCTTTGAGACATGACACAATAAAGAAGTTCTCAGTTTTGTCTCTATGGTTTGTTTCCTCTTCAAGTAGCCCTAGGCAAACACTGTGGAAAAGCACTTTCATTGAGATGGGTTGCCAAGCTTCTAAGAAATAACGAGTTTCCGAAATACCAGCAAATATTTATTCACCCAATCTTGATGATACTTGGTGGTAATGATCAGTACACAAATCCCACTTGGGTCACCAAATTTTGTTCTTCTAGGTTTTACAGTAGCAGTTTTTATATTTAGGTTTCCCTCGATTCTCTGATATATAGATAGATGAATTTGGAACTCTAAATCCAACATGGTTTGTAGTAGCTGTTTGAAACTTGACAAAATAAAGGAGTTCTCAGTTTTGTCTCTATGGTTTGTTTCCTCTTCAAGTAGCCCTAGGCACAGACTGTGGAAAAGCACTTTCATTGAAAGGGGTTGCCAAGCTTCTAAGAAATAACGAGTTTCCGAAATACCAGCAAATATTTTTTCACCCAATCTTGATGAAACTTGGAGGTAATGATCAGTACACATTTCCAACTTGGCTCACCAAATTTTGTTCTTCTAGGTTGAAGCGTTCGTCTACAGTAGCAGTTTTTATATTTATTTTTCCCTCTGTTCTCTCCTATATTGATAGATGAATTTGGAACTCTAAATCCAACATGGTTTGTAGTAGCTCTTTGAAACTTGAAAAAACAACGGAGTGCTCAGTTTTGTCTCTATGGTTTGTTTCCTCTTCAAGTAGCCCTAGGCACACACTGTGGAAAAGCACTTTCATTGAGAGATGTTGCCAAGCTTCTAAGAAAAAACGAGTTTCCGAAATACCAGCAAATATTTTTTCACCCAATCTTGATGATACTTGATGGTAATGATCAGTACACAAATCCCACTTGGCTTACCAAATTTTGTTCTTCTAGGTTGAAGCGTTCATCTACAGTAGCAGTTTTTATATTTAGGTTTCACTCTGTTCTCTCATATATAGATAGATGAATTTGGAACTCTAAATCCAACATGGTTTGTAGTAGCTGTTTGAAACTTAAAAAATAAAGGAGTTCTCAGTTTTGTCTCTATGGTTTGTTTCGTCTTCAAGTAGCCCTATGTACAGACTGTGGAAAAGCACTTTCATTGAGAGGGCTTGCCAAGCTTCTAAGAAATAACGAGTTTCCGAAATACCAGCAAATAATTTTTCACCCAATCTTGATGATACTTGGAGGTAATGATCAGTACACATTTCCAACTTGGCTCACCCAATTTTGTTATTCTAGGTTGAAGGGTTCGTCTACAGTAGCAGTTTTTATATTTAGGTTACCCTCTGTTCTCTCCTATATAGATAGATGAATTTGGAACTCTAAATAAAACATGGTTTGTAGTAGCTCTTTGAAACTTGACAAAATAAAGGAGTTCTCAGTTTTGTCTCTATGGTTTGTTTCCTCTTCAAGTAGCCCTAGGCACAGACTGTGGAAAAGCACTTTCATTGAGAGGGGTTGCCAAGCTTCTAAGAAATTACGAGTTTCCGAAATACCAGCAAATATTTTTTGACCGAATCTTGATGATACTTGGTGTTAATGATCAGTACACAAATCCCACTTGGCTCACCAAATTTTGTTCTTCTAGGTTGAAGCGTTCGTCTACAGTAGCAGTTTTTATATTTATTTTTCCCTCTGTTCTCTCCTATAGAGATAGATGAATTTGGAACTCTAAATCCAACATGGTTTGTAGTAGCTCGTTGAAACTTGAAAAAATAACGGAGTTCTCAGTTTTGTCTCTATGGTTTGTTTCCTCTTCAAGTAGCCCTAGGTACACACTGTGGAAAAGCACTTTCATTGAGAGGGGTTGCAAAGCTTCTAAGAAAAAACGAGTTTCCGAAATACCACCAAATATTTTTTCACCCAATCTTGATGATACTTGGAGGTAATGATCAGTACACAAGTCCCACTTGGCTCACCAAATTTTGCTCTTCTAGGTTGAAGCGTTCGTCTACAGTAGCAGTTTTTATGTTTAGGTTTCCCTCTGTTATCTCATATATAGATAGATGAATTTGGAACTCTAAATCCGACATGGTTTGTAGTAGCTCTTTGAGACATGACAAAATAAAGAAGTTCTCAGTTTTGTCTCTATGGTTTGTTTCCTCTTCAAGTAGCCCTAGGCAAACACTGTGGAAAAGCACTTTCATTGAGATGGGTTGCCAAGCTTCTAAGAAATAACGAGTTTCCGAAATACCAGCAAATATTTTTTCACCCAATCTTGATGATACTTGGTGGTAATGATCAGTACACAAATCCCACTTGGCTCACCAAATTTTGTTCTTCTAGGTTGAAGCGTTCGTCTACAGTAGCAGTTTTTATATTTAGGTTTCCCTCGATTTTCTGATATATAGATAGATGAATTTGGAACTCTAAGTCCAACATGGTTTGTAGTAGCTCTTTGAAACTTGACAAAATAAAGGAGTTCTCAGTTTTGTCTCTATGGTTTGTTTCCTCTTCAAGTAGCCCTAGGCACAGACTGTGGAAAAGCACTTTCATTGAGAGGGGTTGCCAAGCTTCTAAGAAATAACGAGTTTCCGAAACACCAGCAAATAATTTTTCACCCAATCTTGATGATACTTGGAGGTAATGATCAGTACACATATCCAACTTGGCTCACCAAATTTTGTTCTTCTAGGTTGAAGCGTTCGTCTACAGTAGCAGTTTTTATATTTAGGTTTCCCTCTGTTATCACATATATAGATAGATGAATTTGGAACTCTAAATCCAACATGGTTTGTATTAGCTCTTTGAGACATGACACAATAAAGAAGTTCTCAGTTTTGTCTCTATGGTTTGTTTCCTCTTCAAGTAGCCCTAGGCAAACACTGTGGAAAAGCACTTTCATTGAGATGGGTTGCCAAGCTTCTAAGAAATAACGAGTTTCCGAAATACCAGCAAATATTTATTCACCCAATCTTGATGATACTTGGTGGTAATGATCAGTACACAAATCCCACTTGGGTCACCAAATTTTGTTCTTCTAGGTTGAAGCGTTCGTCTACAGTAGCAGTTTTTATATTTAGGTTTCCCTCGATTCTCTGATATATAGATAGATGAATTTGGAACTCTAAATCCAACATGGTTTGTAGTAGCTCTTTGAAACTTGAAAAAACAACGGAGTGCTCAGTTTTGTCTCTATGGTTTGTTTCCTCTTCAAGTAGCCCTAGGCACACACTGTGGAAAAGCACTTTCATTGAGAGATGTTGCCAAGCTTCTAAGAAAAAACGAGTTTCCGAAATACCAGCAAATATTTTTTCACCCAATCTTGATGATACTTGATGGTAATGATCAGTACACAAATCCCACTTGGCTTACCAAATTTTGTTCTTCTAGGTTGAAGCGTTCATCTACAGTAGCAGTTTTTATATTTAGGTTTCACTCTGTTCTCTCATATATAGATAGATGAATTTGGAACTCTAAATCCAACATGGTTTGTAGTAGCTGTTTGAAACTTAAAAATAAAGGAGTTCTCAGTTTTGTCTCTATGGTTTGTTTCGTCTTCAAGTAGCCCGAGGTACAGACTGTGGAAAAGCACTTTCATTGAGAGGGCTTGCCAAGCTTCTAAGAAATAACGAGTTTCCGAAATACCAGCAAATAATTTTTCACCCAATCTTGATGATACTTGGAGGTAATGATCAGTACACATTTCCAACTTGGCTCACCAAATTTTGTTATTCTAGGTTGAAGGGTTCGTCTACAGTAGCAGTTTTTATATTTAGGTTACCCTCTGTTCTCTCCTATATAGATAGATGAATTTGGAACTCTAAATAAAACATGGTTTGTAGTAGCTCTTTGAAACTTGACAAAATAAAGGTGTTCTCAGTTTTGTCTCTATGGTTTGTTTCCTCTTCAAGTAGCCCTAGGCACAGACTGTGGAAAAGCACTTTCATTGAGAGGGGTTGCCAAGCTTCTAAGAAATTAGGAGTTTCCGAAATACCAGCAAATATTTTTTCACCGAATCTTGATGATACTTGGTGCTAATGATCAGTACACAAATCCCACTTGGATCACCAAATTTTGTTTTTCTACGTTGAAGCGTTCGTATACAGTAGCAGTTTTTATATTTAGGTTTTTCTCTGTTCTCTCCTATATAAATAGATGAATTTGGAACTATAAATCCAACATGGTTTGTAGTAGCTCTTTGAAACTTGACAAAATAAAGGAGTTCTCCGTTTTGTCTCTATGGTTTCTTTCCTCTTCAAGTAGCCCTAGGCACAGACTGTGGTAAAGCACTTTCATTGAGAGGGGTTGCCAAGCTTCTAAGAAATTTCGAGTTTCTGAAATACCAGCAAATATTTTTTCACCCAATCTTGATGATACTTGGTGGTAATGATCAGTACACAAATCCCACTTGGCTCACCAAATTTTGTTTTTCTAGGTTGAAGTGTTCGTCTACAGTAGCAGTTTTTATATTTAGGTTTCCCTCTGTTCTCTCATATATAGAAAGATGAATTTGGAACTCTAAATCCACCATGGTTTGTAGTAGCTCTTTGAAACTTGACAAAATAAAGGAGTTTTCAGTTTTGTCTCTATGGTTTGTTTCCTCTTCAAGTAGCCCTAGGCACAGACTGAGGAAAAGCACTTTCATTGAGAGGGGTTGCCATCTTCTAAGAAATAACGAGTTTCCGAAATTCCAGCAAATATTTTTTCACCCAATCTTGATGATACTTGGAGCTAACGATCAGTACACATTTCCCACTTGGCTCACCAAATGTTGGTATTCTAGGTTGAAGCATTCCTCTACAGTAGCAGTTTTTATATTTAGGTTACCCTCTGTTCTCTCCTATATAGATAGATGAATTTGGAACTCTAAATCCAACATGGTTTTTCGTAGCTCTTTGAAACTTGACCAAATAAAGGAGTTCTCAGTTTTGTCTCTATGGTTTGCTTCCTCTTCATGTAGCCCTAGGCACAGACTGTGGAAAAGCAATTTCATTGAAAGGGGTTGCCAAGCTTCTAAGAAATTACGAGTTTCCGAAATACCAGCAAATATTTTTTCACCCAATATTGATGATACTTGGTGGTAATGATCAGTACACAAATCCCACATGGCTCACTAAATTTTGTTCTTCTAGGTTGAAGCGTTCGTCTACAGTAGCAGTTTTTATATTTAGGTTTCCCTCTGTTCTCTAATATATAGATAGATGAATTTGGAACACTAAATCCAACATGGTTTGTAGTAGCTCTTCGAAACTGACAAAATAAAGGAGTTCTCAGTTTTGTCTCTATGGTTTGTTTCCTCTTCAAGTAGCCCTAGGCACAGACTGTGGAAAAGCACTTTCATTGAGAGGGGTTGCCAAGGTTTAAGAAATAACGAGTTTCTGAAATACCAGCAAATATTTTTTCACCCAATCTTGATAATACTTGGTGGTAATGATCAGTACACAAATCCCACTTGGCTCACCAAATTATGTTCTTCTAGGTTGAAGCGTTCGTCTACAGTAGCAGTTTTTATATTTAGGTTTCACTCTGTTCTCTCATATATAGATAGATGAATTTGGAACTCTAAATCCAACATGGTTTGTAGTAGCTGTTTGAAACTTGACAAAATAAAGGAGTTCTCAGTTTTGTCTCAATGGTTTGTTTCCTCTTCAAGTAGCCCTAGGCACAGACTGTGGAAAAGCACTTTCATTGAGAGGGGTTGCCACGCTTCTTAGAAATAACGAGTTTCCGAAATACCAGCAAATATCTTTTCACCCAATCTTGATGATACTTGGTGGTAATGATCAGTACACATTTCCAACTTGGCTCACCAAATTTTGTTCTTCTAGGTTGAAGCGTTCGTCTACAGTAGCAGTTTTTATATTTATTTTTCCCTCTGTATTCTCCTATATTGATAGATCAATTTGGAACTCTAAATACAACATGGTTTGTAGTAGCTCTTTGAAACTTGAAAAAATAACGGAGTTCTCAGTTTTGTCTCTATGGTTTGTTTCCCCTTCAAGTAGCCCTAGGCACAGACTGTGGAAAGCACTTTCATTGAGAGGGGTTGCCAAGCTTCTAAGAAATAACGAGTTTCCTAAATACCAGCAAATATTTTTTCACCCAATCTTGATAATACTTGGTGGTAATGATCAGTACACAAATCCTACTTGGCTCACCAAATTTTGTTCTTCTAAGTTGAAGCGTTCTTCTACAGTAGCAGTTTTTATATGTAGGTTTCCCTCTGTTCTCTCATATATAGAAAGATGAATTTGGAACTCTAAATCCACCATGGTTTGTAGTAGCTCTTTGAAACTTGACAAAATAAAGGAGTTTTCAGTTTTGTCTCTATGGTTTGTTTCCTCTTCAAGTAGCCCTAGGCACAGACTGAGGAAAAGCACTTTCAATGAGAGGGGTTGCCATCTTCTAAGAAATAACGAGTTTCCGAAATACCAGCAAATATTTTTTCACCCAATCTCGATGATACTTGGAGGTAATGATCAGTACACATTTCCAACTTGGCTCACCAAATTTTGTTATTCTAGGTTGAAGCGTTCGTCTACAGTAGCAGTTTTTATATTTAGGTTACCCTCTGTTCTCTCCTATATAGATAGATGAATTTGGAACTCTAAATCCAACATGGTTTGTAGTAGCTCTTTGAAACTTGACAAAAATAAAGGAGTTCTCAGTTTTGTCTCTATGGTTTGTTTCCTCTTCAAGTAGCCCTAGGCACACACTGTGGAAAAGCACTTTCATTGAGAGGGGTTGCCAAGCTTCTAAGAAATTAGGAGTTTCCGAAATACCAGCAAATATTTTTTCACCGAATCTTGAAGATACTTGGTGCTAATGATCAGTACACAAATCCCACTTGGCTCACCACTTTTGTTTTTCTAGGTTGAAGCGTTCGTCTACAGTAGCAGTTTTTATATTTAGGTTTTTCTCTGTTCTCTCCTATATAAATAGATGAATTTGGAACTATAAATCCAACATGGTTTTGTAGTAGCTCTTTGAAACTTGACAAAATAAAGGAGTTCTCCGTTTTGTCCCTATGGTTTCTTTCCTCTTCAAGTAGCCCTAGGCACAGACTGTGGTAAAGCACTTTCATTGAGAGGGGTTGCCAAGCTTCTAAGAAATTACGAGTTTCTGAAATACCAGCAAATATTTTTTCACCCAATCTTGATGATACTTGGTGGTAATGATCAGTACACAAATCCCACTTGGCTCACCAAATTTTGTTCTTCTAGGTTGAAGCGTTCGTCTACAGTAGCAGTTTTTATATTTAGGTTTCCCTCTGTTCTCTCATATATAGAAAGATGAATTTGGAACTCTAAATCCACCATGGTTTGTAGTAGCTCTTTGAAACTTGACAAAATAAAGGAGTTCTCAGTTTTGTCTCTATGGTTTGTTTCCTCTTCAAGTAGCCCTAGGCACAGACTGAGGAAAAGCACTTTCATTGAGAGGGGTTGCCATCTTCGAAGAAATAACGAGTTTCCGAAATTCCAGCAAATATTTTTTCACCCAATCTTGATGATACTTGGTGGTAATGATCAGTACACATTTCCCACTTGGCTCACCAAATGTTGGTATTCTAGGTTGAAGCGTTCCTCTACAGTAGCAGTTTTTATATTTAGGTTACCCTCTGTTCTCTCCTATATAGATAGATGAACTTGGAACTCTAAATCCAACATGGTTTTTCGTAGCTCTTTGAAACTTGACCAAATAAAGGAGTTCTCAGTTTTGTCTCTATGGTTTGCTTCCTCTTCATGTAGCCCTAGGCACAGACTGTGGAAAAGCAATTTCATTGAAAGGGGTTGCCAATCTTCTAAGAAATTACGAGTTTCCGAAATACCAGCAAATATTTTTTCACCCAATCTTGATGATACTTGTTGGTAATGATCAGTACACAAATCCCAAATGGCTCACTAAATTTTGTTCTTCTAGGTTGAAGCGTTCGTCTACACTAGCAGTTTTTATATTTAGGTTTCCCTCTGTTCTCTAATATAGAGATAGATGAATTTGGAACACTAAATCCAACATGGTTTGTAGTAGCTCTTCGAAACTGACAAAATAAAGGAGTTCTCAGTTTTGTCTCTATGGTTTGTTTCCTCTTCAAGTAGCCCTAGGCACAGACTGTGGAAAAGCACTTTCATTGAGAGGGGTTGCCAAGGTTTAAGAAATAACGAGTTTCCGAAATACCAGCAAATATTTTTTCACCCAATCTTGATAATACTTGGTGGTAATGATCAGTACACAAATCCCACTTGGCTCACCAAATTTTGTTCTTCTAGGTTGAAGCGTTCGTCTACAGTAGCAGTTTTTATATTTAGGTTTCACTCTGTTCTCTCATATATAGATAGATGAATTTGGAACTCTAAATCCAACATGGTTTGTAGTAGCTGTTTGAAACTTGACAAAATAAAGGAGTTCTCAGTTTTGTCTCAATGGTTTGTTTCCTCTTCAAGTAGCCCTAGGCACAGACTGTGGAAAAGCACTTTCATTGAGAGGGGTTGCCAAGCTTCTTAGAAATAACGAGTTTCCGAAATACCAGCAAATATTTTTTCACCCAATCTTGATGATACCTGGAGGTAATGATCAGTACACATTTCCAACTTGGCTCACCAAATTTTGTTCTTCTAGGTTGAAGCGTTCGTCTACAGTAGCAGTTTTTATATTTATTTTTCCCTCTGTATTCTCCTATATTGATAGATCAATTTGGTACTCTAAATCCAACATGGTTTGTAGTAGCTCTTTGAAACTTGAAAAAATAACGGAGTTCTCAGTTTTGTCTCTATGGTTTGTTTCCCCTTCAAGTAGCCCTAGGCACAGACTGTGGAAAGCACTTTCATTGAGAGGGGTTGCCAAGCTTCTAAGAAATAACGAGTTTCCTAAATACCAGCAAATATTTTTTCACCCAATCTTGATAATACTTGGTGGTAATGATCGGTACACAAATCCTACTTGGCTCACCAAATTTTGTTCTTCTAAGTTGAAGCGTTCTTCTACAGTAGCAGGTTTTATATTTAGGTTTCCCTCTGTTCTCTCCCATATAGATAGATGAATTTGGAACTCTAAATCCAACAAGGATTGTAGAAGCTCTTTGAAACTTGAAAAATTAACGGAGTTCTCAGTTTTTCTCTATGGTTTGTTTCCACTTCAAGTAGCCCTAGGCACAGACTGTGGAAAGCACTTTCATTGAGATGGGTTGCCAAGCTTCTAAGAAATAACGAGTGTCCGAAATACCAGCAAATGTTTTTTCACACAATCTTGTTGATACTTGGTGGTAATGATCAGTACACAAATCCCACTTGGCTTACCAAATTTTGTTCTTCTAGGTTGAAGCGTTCTTCTACAGTAGCAGTTTTTATATTTAGGTTTCCCTCTGTTCTCTCCTATATAGATGGATGAATTTCGAACTCTAAATCCAACATGGTTGGTAGTAGCTCTTTGAAACTTGACAAAATAAAGGAGGTCTAAGATTTGTCTCTATGGTTTGTTTCATCTTCACTAGCCCTAGGCACAGACTGTGGAAAAGCACTTTCATTGAGAGGGGTTGCCAACCTTCTAAGAAATAACGAGTTTCCGAAATACCAGCAAATATTTTTTCACTCAATCTTGATGATACTTGGTGGTAATGATCAGTACACAAATCCCACTTGGCTTACCAAATTTTGTTCTTCTAGGTTGAAGCGTTCTTCTACAGTAGCAGTTTTTATATTTAGGTTTCCCTCTGTTCTCTCCTATATAGATAGATGAATTTCGAACTCTAAATCCAACATGGTTGGTAGTAGCTCTTTGAAACTTGACAAAATAAAGGAGGTCTAAGATTTGTCTCTATGGTTTGTTTCATCTTCACTAGCCCTAGGCACAGACTGTGGAAAAGCACTTTCATTGATAGGGGTTGCCAACCTTCTAAGAAATAACGAGTTTCCGAAATACCAGCAAATATTTTTTCACCCAATCTTGATGATACTTGGTGGTAATGATCAGTACACAAATCCCACTTGGCTTACCAAATTTTGTTCTTCTAGGTTGAAGCGTTCTTCTACAGTAGCAGTTTTTATATTTAGGTTTCCCTCTGTTCTCTCATATATAGATAGATGAATTTGGAACTCTAAATCCAACATGGTTTGTAGTAGCTCTTTGAGACATGACAAAATAAAGGAGTTCTCAGATTTGTCTCTATGGTTTGTTTCCTCTTCAAGTAGCCCTAGGCACAGACTGTGGAAAAGCACTTTCATTGAGAGGGGTTGCCAAGCTTCTAAGAAATAACGAGTTTCCAAAATACCAGCAAATATTTTTTCACCCAATCTTGATGATACTTGGAGGTAATGATCAGTACACCAATCCCACTTGGCTCACCAAATTTTGTTCTTCTAGGTTGAAGCATTCGTCTACAGTAGCAGTTTTTATATTTAGGTTTCCCTCTGTTCTCTCCTATATATATAGATGAATTTGGAACTCTAAATCCAACATGCTTTGTAGTAGCTCTTTGAAACTTGACAAAATAAAGGAGTTCTCAGTTTTGTCTCTATGGTTTGTTTCCTCTTAATGTAGCCCTAGGCACAGACTGTGGAAAGCACTTTCATTGAGATGGGTTGCCAAGCTTCTAAGAAATAACGAGTTTCCGAAATACCAGCAAATATTTTTTCACCCAATCTTGATGATACTTGGTGGTAATGATCAGTACACAATTCCCACTTGGCTTACCAAATTTTGTTCTTCTAGGTTGAAGCGTTCGTCTACAGTAGCAGTTTTTATATTTAGGTTACTCTCTGTTCTCTCCTATATAGATAGATGAATTTGGAACTCTAAATCCATAATGGTTTGTAGTAGCTCTGTGAAACTTGACAAAATAAAGGAGTTCTCAGATTTGTCTCTTTGGTTTGTTTCCTCTTCAAGTCCCCTAGGCACAGACTGTGGAAAAGCACTTTCATTGAGAGTGGTAGCCAAGCTTCTAAGAAATAACGAGTTTCTGAAATACCAGCAAATATTTTTTCACCCAATCTTGATGATACTTGGTGGTAATGATCAGTACACAAATCCACTTGGCTTACCAAATTTTGTTCTTCTAGGTTGAAGCGTTCATCTACAGTAGCAGTTTTTATATTTAGGTTTCCCTCTGTTCTCTCCTATATAGATAGATGAATTTGGAACTCTAAATCCAACATGCTTTGTAGTAGCTCCTTGAAACTTGACAAAATAAAGGAGTTCTCAGTTTTGTCTCTATGGTTTGTTTCCTCTTCAAGTAGCCCTAGGCACAGACTGTGGAAAAGCACTTTCATTGAGAGGGGTTGCCAAGCTTCTAAGAAATAACGAGTTTCCGAAATACCAGCAAATATTTTTTCACCCAATCTTGATGATACTTGTTGCTAATCATCAGTACACACATCCCACTTGGCTCACCAAATTTAGTTCTTCTAGGTTGAAGCGTTCGTGTACACTAGCAGTTTTTATATTTAGGTTTCCCTCTGTTCTCTCCTATACAGATAGATGAATTTGGAACTCTAAATCCAACATGGTGTGTAGTAGCTCTTTGAAACTTGACAAAATAAAGGAGTTCTCAGTTTTGTCTCTATGGTTTTTTTCCTCTTCAAGTAGCCCTAGGCACAGACTGTGGAAAGCACTTTCATTGAGAGGGGTTGCCAAGCTTCTACGAAATAACGAGTTTCCGAAATACCAGCAAATATTTTTTCACCCAAATCTTGATGATACTTGGTGCTAATGATCAGTACACAAATCCCACTTGGCTCACCAAATTTTGTTCTTCTAGGTTGAAGCGTTCGTCTACAGTAGCAGTTTTTATATTTAGGTTTTCCTCTGTTCTCTCCTATATAGAAAGATGAATTTGGAACTCTAAATTAAACATGGTTTGTAGTAGCTCTTTGAAACTTGACAAAATAAAGGAGTTCTCAGTTTTGTCGCTATGGTTTCTTTCCTCTTCAAGTAGCCCTAGGCACAGACTGTGGAAAAGCACTTTCATTGAGAGGGGTTCCCAAGCTTCTAAGAAATCACGAGTTTCCGAAATACCAGCAAACATTCTTTCACCCAATCTTGATGATACTTGGTGCTAATGATCAGTACACAAATCCCACTTGGCTCACCAAATTTTGTTCTTCTAGGTTGAAGCGTTCATCTACAGTAGCAGTTTTTATATTTAGGCTTCCCTCTGTTCTCTCCTATATAGAAAGATGAATTTGGAACTCTAAATCCAACATGGTTTGTAGTAGCTCTTTGAAACTTGACAAAATAAAGGAGGTCTAAGATTTGTCTCTATGGTTTGTTTCATCTTCACTAGCCCTAGGCACAGACTGTGGAAAAGCACTTTCATTGATAGGGGTTGCCAACCTTCTAAGAAATAACGAGTTTCCGAAATACCAGCAAATATTTTTTCACCCAATCTTGATGATACTTGGTGGTAATGATCAGTACACAAATCCCACTTGGCTTACCAAATTTTGTTCTTCTAGGTTGAAGCGTTCTTCTACAGTAGCAGTTTTTATATTTAGGTTTCCCTCTGTTCTCTCATATATAGATAGATGAATTTGGAACTCTAAATCCAACATGGTTTGTAGTAGCTCTTTGAGACATGACAAAATAAAGGAGTTCTCAGATTTGTCTCTATGGTTTGTTTCCTCTTCAAGTAGCCCTAGGCACAGACTGTGGAAAAGCACTTTCATTGAGAGGGGTTGCCAAGCTTCTAAGAAATAACGAGTTTCCAAAATACCAGCAAATATTTTTTCACCCAATCTTGATGATACTTGGAGGTAATGATCAGTACACCAATCCCACTTGGCTCACCAAATTTTGTTCTTCTAGGTTGAAGCATTCGTCTACAGTAGCAGTTTTTATATTTAGGTTTCCCTCTGTTCTCTCCTATATATATAGATGAATTTGGAACTCTAAATCCAACATGCTTTGTGGTAGCTCTTTGAAACTTGACAAAATAAAGGAGTTCTCAGTTTTGTCTCTATGGTTTGTTTCCTCTTAATGTAGCCCTAGGCACAGACTGTGGAAAGCACTTTCATTGAGATGGGTTGCCAAGCTTCTAAGAAATAACGAGTTTCCGAAATACCAGCAAATATTTTTTCACCCAATCTTGATGATATTTGGTGGTAATGATCAGTACACAATTCCCACTTGGCTTACCAAATTTTGTTCTTCTAGGTTGAAGCGTTCGTCTACAGTAGCAGTTTTTATATTTAGGTTTCTCTCTGTTCTCTCCTATATAGATAGATGAATTTGGAACTCTAAATCCATAATGGTTTGTAGTAGCTCTGTGAAACTTGACAAAATAAAGGAGTTCTCAGATTTGTCTCTTTGGTTTGTTTCCTCTTCAAGTCCCCTAGGCACAGACTGAGGAAAAGCACTTTCATTGAGAGTGGTAGGGAAGCTTCTAAGAAATAACGAGTTTCTGAAATACCAGCAAATATTTTTTCACCCAATCTTGATGATACTTGGTGGTAATGATCAGTACACAAATCCACTTGGCTTACCAAATTTTGTTCTTCTAGGTTGAAGCGTTCATCTACAGTAGCAGTTTTTATATTTAGGTTTCCCTCTGTTCTCTCCTATATAGATAGATGAATTTGGAACTCTAAATCCAACATGCTTTGTAGTAGCTCCTTGAAACTTGACAAAATAAAGGAGTTCTCAGTTTTGTCTCTATGGTTTGTTTCCTCTTCAAGTAGCCCTAGGCACAGACTGTGGAAAAGCACTTTCATTGAGAGGGGTTGCCAAGCTTCTAAGAAATAACGAGTTTCCGAAATACCAGCAAATATTTTTTCACCCAATCTTGATGATACTTGTTGCTAATGATCAGTACACAAATCCCACTAGGCTCACCAAATTTTGTTCTTCTAGGTTGAAGCGTTCGTCTACAGTAGCAGTTTTTATATTTAGGTTTCACTATGTTCTCTCATATATAGATAGATGAATTTGGAACTCTAAATCCAACATGGTTTGTAGTAGCTCTTTGAAACTTGACAAAATAAAGGAGTTCTCAGTTTTGTCTCTATGGTTTGTTTCCTCTTCATGTAGCCCTAAGCACAGACTTTGGAAAAGCACTTTCATTGAGAGGGGTTGCCAAGCTTCTAAGAAATAACGAGTTTCCGAAATACCAGCAAATATTTTTTCACCCAATCTTATGATATTTGTTGCTAATCATCAGTACACACATCCCACTTGGCTCACCAAATTTAGTTCTTCTAGGTTGAAGCGTTCGTGTACACTAGCAGTTTTTATATTTAGGTTTCCCTCTGTTCTCTCCTATACAGATAGATGAATTTGGAACTCTAAATCCAACATGGTGTGTAGTAGCTCTTTGAAACTTGACAAAATAAAGGAGTTCTCAGTTTTGTCTCTATGGTTTTTTTCCTCTTCAAGTAGCCCTAGGCACAGACTGTGGAAAGCACTTTCATTGAGAGGGGTTGCCAAGCTTCTACGAAATAACGAGTTTCCGAAATACCAGCAAATATTTTTTCACCCAAATCTTGATGATACTTGGTGCTAATGATCAGTACACAAATCCCACTTGGCTCACCAAATTTTGTTCTTCTAGGTTGAAGCGTTCGTCTACAGTAGCAGTTTTTATATTTAGGTTTTCCTCTGTTCTCTCCTATATAGAAAGATGAATTTGGAACTCTAAATTCAACATGGTTTGTAGTAGCTCTTTGAAACTTGACAAAATAAAGGAGTTCTCAGTTTTGTCGCTATGGTTTCTTTCCTCTTCAAGTAGCCCTAGGCACAGACTGTGGAAAAGCACTTTCATTGAGAGGGGTTCCCAAGCTTCTAAGAAATCACGAGTTTCCGAAATACCAGCAAACATTCTTTCACCCAATCTTGATGATACTTGGTGCTAATGATCAGTACACAAATCCCACTTGGCTCACCAAATTTTGTTCTTCTAGGTTGAAGCGTTCATCTACAGTAGCAGTTTTTATATTTAGGCTTCCCTCTGTTCTCTCCTATATAGAAAGATGAATTTGGAACTCTAAATCCAACATGGTTTGTAGTAGCTCTTTGAAAATTGACAAAATAAAGGAGTTCTCAGTTTTGTCGCTATGGTTTGTTTCCTCTTCAAGTAGCCCTAGGCACAGACTGTGGAAAAGCACTTTCATTGAGAGGGGTTCCCAAGCTTGTAAGAAATCACGAGTTTCCGAAATACCAGCAAATATTTTTTCACCCAATCTTGATGATACTTGGTGGTAATGATCAGTACACCAATCCCACTTGGCTCACCAAATTTTGTTCTTCTAGGTTGAAGCCTTCGTTTACAGTAGCAGTTTTTATTTTCAGGTTTCACTCTGTTCTCTCCTATATAGATAGATGAATTTGGAACTCGAAATCCAACATGGTTTGCAGTAGCTCTTTGAAACTTGACAAAATAAAGGAGTTCTCAGTTTTGTCCCTGTGGTTTGTTTCCTCTTCAAGTAGCCCTAGGCACAGACTGTGGAAAGCACTTTCATTGAGAGGGGTTGCCAAGCTTCTAAGAAATAACGAGTTTCCGAAATACCAGCAAATATTTTTTCACCCAATCTTGATAATACTTGCTGGTAATGATCAGTACACAAATCCCACTTGGCTCACCAAATTTTGTTCTTCTAGGTTGAAGCGTTCGTCTACAGTAGCAGTTTTTATATTTAGGTTTCCCTCTGTTCTCTCCCATATAGATAGATGAATTTGGAACTCTAAATCCAACATGGTTTGTAGTAGCTCTTTGAAACTTGACAAAATAAAGGAGTTCTCAGTTTTGTCTCTATGGTTTGTTTCCTCTTCAAGTAGCCCTAGGCACAGACTGTGGAAAGCACATTCATTGAGAGGGGTTTCCAAGCTTCTAGGAAATAACGATTTTCCGAAATAGTAGCAAATATTTTTTCACCCAATCTTGATGATACTTGGTGCTAATGATCAGTACACAAATCCCACTTGGCTCACCAAAATTTTGTTCTTCTAGGTTGAAGCGTTCGTCTACAGTAGCAGTTTTTATATTTAGGTTTTCCTCTGTTCTCTCCTATATAGAAAGATGAATTTGGAACTCTAAATCCAACATGGTTTGTAGTAGCTCTTTGAAACTTGACAAAATAAAGGAGTTCTCAGTTTTGTCCCTATGGTTTGTTTCCTCTTCAAGTAGCCCTAGGCACAGACTGTGGAAAGCACTTTCATTGAGAGGGGTTGCCAAGCTTCTAAGAAATAACGAGTTTCCGAAATACCAGCAAATATTTTTTCACCCAATCTTGATAATACTTGCTGGTAATGATCAGTACACAAATCCCACTTGGCTCACCAAATTTTGTTCTTCTAGGTTGAAGCGTTCGTCTACAGTAGCAGTTTTTATATTTAGGTTTCCCTCTGTTCTCTCCCATATAGATAGATGAATTTGGAACTCTAAATCCAACATGGTTTGTAGTAGCTCTTTGAAACTTGACAAAATAAAGGAGTTCTCAGTTTTGTCTCTATGGTTTGTTTCCTCTTCAAGTAGCCCTAGGCACAGACTGTGGAAAGCACATTCATTGAGAGGGGTTTCCAAGCTTCTAGGAAATAACGATTTTCCGAAATAGTAGCAAATATTTTTTCACCCAATCTTGATGATACTTGGTGCTAATGATCAGTACACAAATCCCACTTGGCTCACCAAAATTTTGTTCTTCTAGGTTGAAGCGTTCGTCTACAGTAGCAGTTTTTATATTTAGGTTTTCCTCTGTTCTCTCCTATATAGAAAGATGAATTTGGAACTCTAAATCCAACATGGTTTGTAGTAGCTCTTTGAAACTTGACAAAATAAAGGAGTTCTCAGTTTTGTCCCTATGGTTTGTTTCCTCTTCAAGTAGCCCTAGGCACAGACTGTGGAAAGCACTTTCATTGAGAGGGGTTGCCAAGCTTCTAAGAAATAACGAGTTTCCGAAATACCAGCAAATATTTTTTCACCCAATCTTGATAATACTTGGTGGTAATGATCAGTACACAAATCCCACTTGGCTCACCAAATTTTGTTCTTCTAGGTTGAAGCGTTCTTCTACAGTAGCAGTTTTTATATTTAGGTTTCCCTCTGTTCTCTCCCATATAGATAGATGAATTTGGAACTCTAAATCCAACATGGTTTGTAGTAGCTCTTTGAAACTTGACAAAATAAAGGAGTTCTCAGTTTTGTCTCTATGGTTTGTTTCCTCTTCAAGTAGCCCTAGGCACAGACTGTGGAAAGCACATTCATTGAGAGGGGTTTCCAAGCTTCTACGAAATAACGATTATCCGAAATAGTAGCAAATATTTTTTCACCCAATCTTGATGATACTTGGTGCTAATGATCAGTACACAAATCCCACTTGGCTCACCAAAATTTTGTTCTTCTAGGTTGAAGCGTTCGTCTACAGTACCAGTTTTTATATTTAGGTTTTCCTCTGTTCTCTCCTATATAGAAAGATGAATTTGTAACTCTAAATCCAACATGGTTTGTAGTAGCTCTTTGAAACTTGACAAAATAAAGGAGTTCTCAGTTTTGTCGCTATGGTTTGTTTCCTCTTCAAGTAGCCCTAGGCACAGACTGTGGAAAAGCACTTTCATTGACAGGGGTTCACAAGCTTCTAAGAAATCACGAGGTTCCGAAATACCAGCAAATATTTTTTCACCCAATCTTGATGATACTTGGTGCTAATGATCAGTACACAAATCCCACTTGGCTCACCAAATTTTGTTCTTCTAGGTTGAAGCGTTCGTCTACAGTAGAAGTTTTTATATTTAGGTTTGCCTCTGTTCTCTCCTATATAGAAAGATGAATTTGGAACTCTAAATCCAACATGGTTTGTAGTAGCTCTTTGAAACTTGACAAAATAAAGGAGTTCTCAGTTTTGTCGCTATGGTTTGTTTCCTCTTCAAGTAGCCCTAGGCACAGACTGTGGAAAGCACATTCATTGAGAGGGGTTTCCAAGCTTCTACGAAATAACGATTATCCGAAATAGTAGCAAATATTTTTTCACCCAATCTTGATGATACTTGGTGCTAATGATCAGTACACAAATCCCACTTGGCTCACCAAAATTTTGTTCTTCTAGGTTGAAGCGTTCGTCTACAGTAGCAGTTTTTATATTTAGGTTTTCCTCTGTTCTCTCCTATATAGAAAGATGAATTTGTAACTCTAAATCCAACATGGTTTGTAGTAGCTCTTTGAAACTTGACAAAATAAAGGAGTTCTCAGTTTTGTCGCTATGGTTTGTTTCCTCTTCAAGTAGCCCTAGGCACAGACTGTGGAAAAGCACTTTAATTGACAGGGGTTCACAAGCTTCTAAGAAATCACGAGGTTCCGAAATACCAGCAAATATTTTTTCACCCAATCTTGATGATACTTGGTGCTAATGATCAGTACACAAATCCCACTTGGCTCACCAAATTTTGTTCTTCTAGGTTGAAGCGTTCGTCTACAGTAGAAGTTTTTATATTTAGGTTTGCCTCTGTTCTCTCCTATATAGAAAGATTAATTTGGAACTCTAAATCCAACATGGTTTGTAGTAGCTCTTTGAAAATTGACAAAATAAAGGAGTTCTCAGTTTTGTCGCTATGGTTTGTTTCCTCTTCAAGTAGCCCTAGGCACAGACTGTGGAAAAGCACTTTCATTGAGAGGGGTTCCCAAGCTTGTAAGAAATCACGAGTTTCCGAAATACCAGCAAATATTTTTTCACCCAATCTTGATGATACTTGGTGCTAATGATCAGTACACAAATCCCACTTGGCTCACCAAATTTTGTTCTTCTAGGTTGAAGCGTTCGTCTACAGTAGCAGTTTTTATATTTAGGTTTCACTCTGTTCTCTCATATATAGATAGATGAATTTGGAACTCTAAATCCAACATGGTTTGTAGTAGCTCTTTGAAACTTGACAAAATAAAGGAGTTCTCAGTTTTGTCTCTATGGTTTGTTTCCTCTTCAAGTAGCCCTAGGCACAGACAGTGGAACGCACTTTCATTGAGATGGGTTGCCAAGCTTCTAAGAAATAACGAGTTTCCGAAATACCAGCAAATATTTTTTCACACAATCTTGTTGATACTTGGTGGTAATGATCAGTACACAAATCCCACATGGCTCACCAAATTTTGTTTTTCTGGGTTGAAGCGTTCGTCTACAGTACAGTTTTTATATTTAGGTTTCTCTCTGTTCTCTCCTATATAGATAGATGAATTTGGAACTCTAAATCCATAATGGTTTGTAGTAGCTCTGTGAAACTTGACAAAATAAAGGAGTTCTCAGATTTGTCTCTTTGGTTTGTTTCCTCTTCAAGTCCCCTAGGCACAGACTGTGGAAAAGCACTTTCATTTTGAGTGGTAGCCAAGCTTCTAAGAAATAACGAGTTTCTGAAATACCAGCAAATATTTTTTCACCCAATCTTGATGATACATGGTGGTAATGATCAGTACACAAATCCCACTTGGCTTACCAAATTTTGTTCTTCTAGGTTGAAGCGTTCGTCTACAGTAGCAGTTTTTATATTTAGGTTTCCCTCTGTTCTCTCCTATATAGAAAGATGAATTTGGAACTCTAAATCCAACATGGTTTGTAGTAGCTCTTTGAAACTTGACAAAATAAAGGAGTTCTCAGTTTTGTAGCTATGGTTTGATTCCTCTTCAAGTAGCCCTAGGCACAGACTGTGGAAAAGCACTTTCATTGAGAGGGGTTGCCAAGCTTCTAAGAAATAACGAGTTTCTGAAATACCAGCAAATATTTTTTCACCCAATCTTGATGATACTTGGTGGTAATGATCAGTACACAAATCCCACTTGGCTCACCAAATTTTGTTCTTCTAGGTTGAAGCGTTCGTCTACAGTAGCAGTTTTTATATTTAGGTTTCCCTCTGTTCTCTCTTATATAGATAGATGAATTTGGAAATCAAAATCCAACATGCTTTGTAGTAGCTCCTTAAAACTTGACAAAATAAAAAAGTTCTCAGTTTTGTCCCTATGGTTTGTTTCCTCTTCATGTAGCCCTAGGCACAGACTTTGGAAAAGCACTTTCATTGAGAGGGGTTGCCAAGCTTCTAAGAAATAACGAGTTTCCGAAATACCAGCAAATATTTTTTCACCCAATCTTGATGATACTTCGTGGTAATGATCAGTACACAAATCCCACTTGGCTCAGCAAATTTAGTTCTTCTAGGTTGAAGCGTTCGTGTACAGTAGCAGTTTTTATATTTAGGTTTTCCTCTGTTCTCTCCTATACAGATAGATGAATTTGGAACTCTAAATCCAACATGGTTTGTAGTAGCTCTTTGAAACTTGACAAAATAAAGGAGTTCTCAGTTTTGTCTCTATGGTGTGTTTCCTCTTCAAGTCGCCCTAGGCACAGACTGTGGAAAGCGCTTTCATTGAGAGGGGTTGCCAAGCTTCTACGAAATAACGAGTTTCCGAAATACCAGCAAATATTTTTTCACCCAATCTTGATAATACTTGGTGGTAATGATCAGTACAGAAATCCCAATTGGCTCACCAAATTTTGTTCTTCTAGGTTGAAGCGTTCGTCTACAGTAGCAGTTTTTATATTTAGGTTTCCCTCTGTTCTCTCCCATATAGATAGATGAATTTGGAACTCTAAATCCAACATGGTTTGTAGTAGCTCTTTGAAACTTGACAAAATAAAGGAGTTCTCAGTTTTGTCTCTATGGTTTGATTCCTCTTCAAGTAGCCCTAGGCACAGACTGTGGAAAGCACATTCATTGAGAGGGGTTGCCAAGCTTCTACGAAATAACGAGTTTCCGAAATAGTAGCAAATATTTTTTCACCCAATCTTGATGATAATTGGTGCTAATGATCAGTACACAAATCCCACTTGGCTCACCAAATTTAGTTCTTCTAGGTTGAAGCGTTCGTCTACAGTAGCAGTTTTTATATTTAGGTTTTCCTCTGTTCTCTCCTATATAGAAAGATGAATTTGGAACTCTAAATCCAACATGGTTTGTAGTAGCTCTTTGAAACTTGACAAAATAAAGGAGTTCTCAGTTTTGTCGCTATGGTTTGTTTCCTCTTCAAGTAGCCCTAGGCACAGACTGTGGAAAAGCACTTTCATTGAGAGGGGTTCCCAAGCTTCTAAGAAATCACGAGTTTCCGAAATACCAGCAAATATTTTTTCACCCAAACTTGATGATACTTGGTGCTAATGATCAGTACACAAATCCCACTTGGCTCACCAAATTTTGTTCTTCTAGGTTGAAGCGTTCGTCTACAGTAGCAGTTTTTATATTTAGGTTTCCCTCTGTTCTCTCCTATATAGAAAGATGAATTTGGAACTCTAAATCCAACATGGTTTGTAGTAGCCCTTTGAAAATTGACAAAATAAAGGAGTTCTCAGTTTTGTCGCTATGGTTTGTTTCCTCTTCAAGTAGCCCTAGGCACAGACTGTGGAAAAGCACTTTCATTGAGAGGGGTTCCCAAGCTTCTAAGAAATCACGATTTTCCGAAATACCAGCAAATATTTTTTCACCCAATCTTGATGATACTTGGTGGTAATGATCAGTACACCAATCCCACTTAGCTCATCAAATTTTGTTCTTCTAGGTTGAAGCCTTCGTTTACAGTAGCAGTTTTTATTTTCAGGTTTCACTCTGTTCTCTCCTATATAGATAGATGAATTTGGAACTCTAAATCCAACATGGTTTGTAGTAGCTCTTTGAAACTTGACAAAATAAAGGATTTCTCAGTTTTGTCTTTATGGTTTGTTTCCTCTTCAAGTAGCCCTAGGCACAGACAGTGGAACGCACTTTCATTGAGATGGGTTGCCAAGCTTCTAAGAAATAACGAGTTTCCGAAATACCAGCAAATATTTTTCACACAATCTTGTTGATACTTGGTGGTAATGATCAGTACACAAATCCCACTTGGCTCACCAAATTTTGTTTTTCTAGGTTGAAGCCTTCATCTACAGTACAGTTTTTATATTTAGGTTTCTCTCTGTTCTCTCCTATATAGATAGATGAATTTGGAACTCTAAATCCAACATGGTTTGTAGTAGCTCTGTGAAACTTGACAAAATAAAGAAGTTCTCAGATTTGTCTCTTTGGTTTGTTTCCTCTTCAAGTAGCCCTAGGCACAGACTGTGGAAAAGCACTTTCATTGAGAGGGGTTGCCAATCTTCTAAGAAATAACGAGTTTCTGAAATACCAGCAAATATTTTTTCACCCAATCTTGATGATACTTGGTGGTAATGATCAGTACACAAATCCCACTTGGCTTACCAAATTTTGTTCTTCTAGGTTGAAGCGTTCGTCTACAGTAGCAGTTTTTATATTTAGGTTTCCCTCTGTTCTCTCATATATAGATAGATGAATTTGGAACTCTAAATCCAACATGGTTTGTAGTAGCTCTTTGAAACTTGAGAAAATAAAGGAGTTCTCACATTTGTCTCTATGGTTCGTTTCCTCTTCAAGTAGCCCTAGGCACAGACTGTGGAAAAGCACTTTCATTGAGAGGGGTAGCCAAGCTTCTAAGAAATAACGAGTTTCCGAAATACCAGCAAATATTTTTTCACCCAATCTTGATGATACTTGTTGCTAATGATCAGTACACAAATCCCACTAGGCTCACCAAATTTTGTTCTTCTAGGTTGAAGCGTTCGTCTACAGTAGCAGTTTTTATATTTAGGTTTCACTATGGTCTCTGATATATAGATAGATGAATTTGTAACTCTAAATCCAACATGGTGTGTAGTAGCTCTTTGAAACTTGACAAAATAAAGGAGTTCTCAGTTTTGTCTCTATCGTTTGTTTCCTCTTCATGGAGCCCTAGGCACAGACTTTGGAAAAGCACTTTCATTGAGAGGGGTTGCCAAGCTGCTAAGAAATAACGAGTTTCCGAAATACCAGCAAATATTTTTTCACCCAATCTTGATGATACTTGTTGCTAATCATCAGTACACACATCCCACTTGCTCACCAAATTTAGTTCTTCTAGTTTGAAGCGTTCGTGTACACTAGCAGTTTTTAGATTTACGTTTCCCTCTGTTCTCTCCCATATAGATAGATGAATTTGGAACTCTAAATCCAACATGGTTTGTAGTAGCTCTTTGAAACTTGACAAAATAAAGGAGTTCTCAGTTTTGTCTCTATGGTTTGTTTCCTCTTCAAGTAGCCCTAGGCACAGACTGTGGAAAGCACATTCATTGAGAGGGGTTGCCAAGCTTCTACGAAATAACGATTTTCCAAAATACCAGCAAATATTTTTTCACCCAATCTTGATGACTCTTGGTGCTAATGATCAGTACACAAATCCCACTTGGCTCACCAAATTTTGTTCTTCTAGGTTGAAGCGTTCGTCTACAGTAGCAGTTTTTATATTTAGATTTTCCTGTGTTCTCTCCTATATAGAAAGATGAATTTGGAACTCTAAATCCAACATGGTTTGTAGTAGCTCTTTGAAACTTGACAAAATAAAGGAGTTCTCAGTTTTGTCGCTATGGTTTGTTTCCTCTTCAAGTAGCCCTAGGCACAGACTGTGGAAAAGCACTTTCATTGAGAGGGGTTCCCAAGCTTCTAAGAAATCACGAGTTTCCGAAATACCAGCAAATATTTTTTCACCCAATCTTGATGATACTTGGTGCTAATGATCAGTACACAAATCCCACTTGGCTCACCAAATTTTGTTCTTCTGGTTGAAGCGTTCGTCTACAGTAGCAGTTTTTATATTTAGGTTTCCCTCTGTTCTCTCCTATATAGAAAGATGAATTTGGAACTCTAAATCCAACATGGTTTGTAGTAGCTCTTTGAAACTTGACAAAATAAAGGAGTTCTCAGTTTTGTCGCTATGGTTTGTTTCCTCTTCAAGTAGCCCTAGGCACAGACTGTGGAAAAGCACTTTCATTGAGAGGGGTTCCCAAGCTTCTAAGAAATCACGAGTTTCCGAAATACCAGCAAATATTTTTTCACCCATTCTTGATGATACTTGGTGGTAATGATCAGTACACCAATCCCACTTGGCTCACCAAATTTTGTTCTTCTAGGTTGAAGCGTTCGTCTACAGTAGCAGTTTTTATATTTAGGTTCACTCTGTTCTCTCATATATAGATAGATGAATTTGGAACTCTAAATCCAACATGGTTTGTAGTAGCTCTTTGAAACTTGACAAAATAAAGGAGTTCTCAGTTTTGTCTCTATGGTTTGTTTCCTCTTCAAGTAGCCCTAGGCACAGACAGTGGAACGCACTTTCATTGAGATGGGTTGCCAAGCTTCTAAGAAATAACGAGTTTCCGAAATACCAGCAAATATTTTTTCACACAATCTTGTTGATACTTGGTGGTAATGATCAGTACACAAATCCCACATGGCTCACCAAATTTTGTTTTTCTGGGTTGAAGCGTTCGTCTACAGTACAGTTTTTATATTTAGGTTTCTCTCTGTTCTCTCCTATATAGATAGATGAATTTGGAACTCTAAATCCATAATAGTTTGTAGTAGCTCTGTGAAACTTGACAAAATAAAGGAGTTCTCAGATTTGTCTCTTTGGTTTGTTTCCTCTTCAAGTCCCCTAGGCACAGACTGTGGAAAAGCACTTTCATTGAGAGGGGTTGCCAAGCTTCTAAGAAATAACGAGTTTCCGAAATACCAGCAAATATTTTTTCACCCAATCTTGGTGATACTTGTTGCTAATCATCAGTACACACATCCCACTTGGCTCACCAAATTTAGTTCTTCTAGGTTGAAGCGTTCGTGTACACTAGCAGTTTTTATATTTAGGTTTCCCTCTGTTCTCTCCTATACAGATAGATGAATTTGGAACTCTAAATCCAACATGGTTTGTAGTAGCTCTTTGAAACTTGACAAAATAAAGGAGTTCTCAGTTTTGTCTCTATGGTTTGTTTCCTCTTCAAGTAGCCCTAGGCACAGACTGTGGAAAGCACTTTCATTGAGAGGGGTTGCCAAACTTCTACGAAATAACGAGTTTCCGAAATACCACCAAATATTTTTTCACCCAATCTTGATGATACTTGGTGGTAATGATCAGTACACCAATCCCACTTGGCTCACCAAATTTTGTTCTTCTAGGTTGAAGCGTTCGTCTACAGTAGCAGTTTTTATATTTAGGTTTCACTCTGTTCTCTCCCATATAGATAGATGAATTTGGAACTCGAAATCCAACATGGTTTGTAGTAGCTCTTTGAAACTTGACAAAATAAAGGAGTTCTCTGTTTTGTCTCTATGGTTTGTTTCCTCTTCAAGTAGCCCTAGGCACAGACTGTGGAAAGCACTGTCATTGAGAGGGGTTGCCAAGCTTCTACGAAATAACGAGTTTCCGAAATACCAGCAAATATTTTTTCACCCAATCTTGATGATACTTGGTGCTAATGAGCAGTACACAAATCCCACTTGGCTCACCAAATTTTGTTCTTCTAGGTTGAAGCGTTCGTGTACATTAGCAGTTTTTATATTTAGGTTTCCCTCTGTTCTCTCCTATACAGATAGATGAATTTGGAACTCTAAATCCAACATGGTTTGTAGTAGCTCTTTGAAACTTGACAAAATAAAGGAGTTCTCAGTTTTGTCTCTATGGTTTGTTTCCTCTTCAAGTAGCCCTAGGCATAGACTGTGGAAAGCACTTTAATTGAGAGGGGTTGCCAAAGTTCTACGAAATAACGAGTTTCCGAAATACCAGCAAATATTTTTTCACCCAATCTTGATAATACTTGGTGGTAATGATCAGTACACAAATCCCACTTGGCTCACCAAATTTTGCTCTTCTAGGTTGAAGCCTTCGTCTACAGTAGCAGTTTTTATATTTAGGTTTCACTCTGTTCTATCCCATATAGATAGATGAATTTGGAACTCTAAATCCAACATGGTTTGTAGTAGCTCTGTGAAACTTGACAAAATAAAGAAGTTCTCAGATTTGTCTCTTTGGTTTGTTTCCTCTTCAAGTAGCCCTAGGCACAGACTGTGGAAAAGCACTTTCATTGAGAGGGGTTGCCAAGCTTCTAAGAAATAACGAGTTTCTGAAATACCAGCAAATATTTTTTCACCCAATCTTGATGATACTTGGTGGTAATGATCAGTACACAAATCCCAGTTGGCTTACCAAATTTTGTTCTTCTAGGTTGAAGCGTTCGTCTACAGTAGCATTTTTTATATTTAGGTTTCCCTCTGTTCTCTCATATATAGATAGATGAATTTGAAACTCTAAATCCAACATGGTTTGTAGTAGCTCTTTGAAACTTGACAAAATAAAGGAGTTCTCACATTTGTCTCTATGGTTCGTTTCCTCTTCAAGTAGCCCTAGGCACAGACTGTGGAAAAGCACTTTCATATAGAGGGGTTGCCAAGCTTCTAAGAAATAACGAGTTTCCGAAATACCAGCAAATATTTTTTCACCCAATCTTGATGATACTTGTTGCTAATGATCAGTACACAAATCCCACTAGGCTCACCAAATTTTGTTCTTCTAGGTTGAAGCGTTCGTCTACAGTAGCAGTTTTTATATTTAGGTTTCACTATGTTCTCTGATATATAGATAGATGAATTTGGAACTCTAAATCCAACATGGTGTGTAGTAGCTCTTTGAAACTTGACAAAATAAAGGAGTTCTCAGTTTTGTCTCTATGGTTTGAATCCTCTTCAAGTAGCCCTAGGCACAGACTGTGGAAAGCACTTTCATTGAGAGGGGTTGCCAAGCTTCTACGAAATAACGAGTTTCCGAAATACCAGCAAATATTTTTTCACCCAATCTTGATGATACTTGGTGCTAATGATCAGTACACAAAACCCACTTGGCTCACCAAATTTTGTTCTTCTAGGTTGAAGCGTTCGTGTACAGTAGCAGTTTTTATATTTACGTTTCCCTCTGTTCTCTCCTATACAGATAGATGAATTTGGAACTCTAAATCCAACTTGGTTTGTAGTAGCTCTATGAAACTTGACAAAATAAAGGAGTTCTCAGTTTTGTCTCTATGGTTTGTTTCCTCTTCAAGTAGCCCTAGGCACAGACTGTGGAAAGCACTTTCATTGAGAGGGGTTGCCAAAGTTCTACGAAATAACGAGTTTCCGAAATACCAGCAAATATTTTTTCACCCAATCTTGATAATACTTGGTGGTAATGATCAGTACACAAATCCCACTTGGCTCACCAAATTTTGTTCTTCTAGATTGAAGCGTTCATCTACAGTAGCAGTTTTTATATTTAGGTTTCCCTTTGTTCTCTCCCATATAGATAGATGAATTTGGAACTCGAAATCCAACATGGTTTGTAGTAGCTCTTTGAAACTTGACAAAATAAAGGAGTTCTCACTTTTGTCCCTATGGTTTGTTTCCTCTTCAAGTAGCCCTAGGCAGAGACTGTGGAAAGCACTTTCATTGAGAGGGGTTGCCAAGCTTCTACGAAAAAACGAGTTTCCGAAATACCAGCAAATATTTTTTCACCCAATCTTGATAATACTTGGTGGTAATGATCAGTACACAAATCCCACTTGGCTCACCAAATTTTGTTCTTCTAGGTTGAAGCGTTCGTCTACAGTAGCAGTTTTTATATTTAGGTTTCCCTCTGTTCTCTCCCATATAGATAGATGAATTTGGAACTCTAAATCCAACATGGTTTGTAGTAGCTCTTTGAAACTTGACAAACTAAAGGAGTTCTCAGTTTTGTCTCTATGGTTTGTTTCCTCTTCAAGTAGCCCTAGGCACAGACTGTGGAAAGCACATTCATTGAGAGGGGTTGCCAAGCTTCTACGAAATAACGATTTTCCGAAATAGTAGCAAATATTTTTTCACCCAATCTTGATGATACTTGGTGGTAATGATCAGTACACAAATCCCACTTGGCTTACCAAATTTTGTTCTTCTAGGTTGAAGCGTTCGTCTACAGTAGCAGTTTTTATATTTAGATTTTCCTGTGTTCTCTCCTATATAGAAAGATGAATTTGGAACTCTAAATCCAACATGGTTTGTAGTAGCTCTTTGAAACTTGACAAAATAAAGGAGTTCTCAGTTTTGTCGCTATGGTTTGTTTCCTCTTCAAGTAGCCCTAGGCAAAGACTGTGGAAAAGCACTTTCATTGAGAGGGGTTCCCAAGCTTCTAAGAAATCACGAGTTTCCGAAATACCAGCAAATATTTTTTCACACAATCTTGTTGATACTTGGTGGTAATGATCAGTACACAAATCCCACTTGGCTCACCAAATTTTGTTTTTCTAGGTTGTAGCCTTCATCTACAGTACAGTTTTTATATTTATTTTTCTCTCTGTTCTCTCCTATATAGATAGATGAATTTGGAACTCTAAATCCAACATGGTTTGTAGTAGCTCTGTGAAACTTGACAAAATAAAGAAGTTCTCAGATTTGTCTCTTTGGTTTTTTTCCTCTTCAAGTAGCCCTAGGCACAGACTGTCGAAAAGCACTTTCATTGAGAGGGGTTGCCAAGCTTCTAAGAAATAACGAGTTTCTGAAATACCAGCAAATATTTTTTCACCCAATCTTGATGATACTTGGTGGTAATGATCAGTACACAAATCCCACTTGGCTTACCAAATTTTGTTCTTCTAGGTTGAAGCGTTCGTCTACAGTAGCAGTTTTTATATTTAGGTTTCCCTCTGTTCTCTCATATATAGATAGATGAATTTGGAACTCTAAATCCAACATGGTTTGTAGTAGCTCTTTGAAACTTGACAAAATAAAGGAGTTCTCACATTTGTCTCTATGGGTCGTTTCCTCTTCAAGTAGCCCTAGGCACAGACTGTGAAAAAGCACTTTCATTGAGAGGGGTTGCCAAGCTTCTAAGAAATAACGAGTTTCCGAAATACCAGCAAATATTTTTTCACCCAATCTTGATGATACTTGGTGGTAATGATCAGTACACAAATCCCACTAGGCTCACCAAATTTTGTTCTTCTAGGTTGAAGCGTTCGTCTACTGTAGCAGTTTTTATATTTAGGTTTCACTATGTTCTCTGATATATAGATAGATGAATTTGTAACTCTAAATCCAACATGGTGTGTAGTAGCTCTTTGAAACTTGACAAAATAAAGGAGTTCTCAGTTTTGTCTCTATCGTTTGTTTCCTCTTCATGGAGCCCTAGGCACAGACTTTGGAAAAGCACTTTCATTGAGAGGGGTTGCCAAGCTTCTAAGAAATAACGAGTTTCCGAAATACCAGCAAATATTTTTTCACCCAATCTTGATGATACTTGTTGCTAATCATCAGTACACACATCCCACTTGCTCACCAAATTTAGTTCTTCTAGTTTGAAGCGTTCGTGTACACTAGCAGTTTTTATATTTAGGTTTCCCTCTGTTCTCTCCTATACAGATAGATGAATTTGGAACTCTAAATCCAACATGGTTTGTAGTAGCTCTTTGAAACTTGACAAAATAAAGGAGTTCTCAGTTTTGTCTCTATGGTTTGTTTCCTCTTCAAGTAGCCCTAGGCACAGACTGTGGAAAGCACTATAATTGAGAGGGGTTGCCAAACTTCTACGAAATAACGAGTTTCCGAAATACCAGCAAATATTTTTTCACCCAATCTTGATAATACTTGGTGGTAGTGATCAGTACAGAAATCCCACTTGGCTCACCAAATTTTGTTCTTCTAGGTTGAAGCGTTCGTCTACAGTAGCAGTTTTTATATTTAGGTTTCACTCTGTTCTCTCCCATATAGATAGATGAATTTGGAACTCGAAATCCAACATGGTTTGTAGTAGCTCTTTGAAACTTGACAAAATAAAGGAGTTCTCAGTTTTGTCTCTATGGTTTGTTTCCTCTTCAAGTAGCCCTAGGCACAGACTGTGGAAAGCACTTTCATTGAGAGGGGTTGCCAAGCTTCTACGAAATAACGAGTTTCCGAAATACCAGCAAATATTTTTTCACCCAATCTTGATGATACTTGGTGCTAATGATCAGTACACAAATCCCACTTGGCTCACCAAATTTTGTTCTTCTAGGTTGAAGCGTTCGTGTACAGTAGCAGTTTTTATATTTACGTTACCCTCTGTTCTCTCCTATACAGATAGATGAATTTGGAACTCTAAATCCAACATGGTTTGTAGTAGCTCTATGAAACTTGACAAAATAAAGGAGTTCTCAGTTTTGTCTCTATGGTTTGTTTCCTCTTCAAGTAGCCCTAGGCACAGACTGTGGAAAGCACTTTCATTGAGAGGGGTTGCCAAAGTTCTACGAAATAACGAGTTTCCGAAATACCAGCAAATATTTTTTCACCCAATCTTGATAATACTTGGTGGTAATGATCAGTACACAAATCCCACTTGGCTCACCAAATTTTGTTCTTCTAGGTTGAAGCGTTCGTCTACAGTAGCAGTTTTTATATTTAGGTTTCCCTTTGTTCTCTCCCATATAGATAGATGAATTTGGAACTCGAAATCCAACATGGTTTGTAGTAGCTCTTTGAAACTTGACAAAATAAAGGAGTTCTCAGTTTTGTCCCTATGGTTTGTTTCCTCTTCAAGTAGCCCTAGGCAGAGACTGTGGAAAGCACTTTCATTGAGAGGGGTTGCCAAGCTTCTACGAAAAAACGAGTTTCCGAAATACCAGCAAATATTTTTTCACCCAATCTTGATAATACTTGGTGGTAATGATCAGTACACAAATCCCACTTGGCTCATCAAATTTTGTTCTTCTAGGTTGAAGCCTTCGTTTACAGTAGCAGTTTTTATTTTCAGGTTTCACTCTGTTCTCTCCTATATAGATAGATGAATTTGGAACTCTAAATCCAACATGGTTTGTAGTAGCTCTTTGAAACTTGACAAAATAAAGGAGTTCTCAGTTTTGTCTCTATGGTTTGTTTCCTCTTCAAGTAGCCCTAGGCACAGACAGTGGAACGCACTTTCATTGAGATGGGTTGCCAAGCTTCTAAGAAATAACGAGTTTCCGAAATACCAGCAAATTTTTTTCACACAATCTTGTTGATACTTGGTGGTAATGATCAGTACACAAATCCCACTTGGCTCACCAAATTTTGTTTTTCTAGGTTGAAGCCTTCATCTACAGTACAGTTTTTATATTTAGGTTTCTCTCTGTTCTCTCCTATATAGATAGATGAATTTGGAACTCTAAATCCAACATGGTTTGTAGTAGCTCTGTGAAACTTGACAAAATAAAGAAGTTCTCAGATTTGTCTCTTTGGTTTGTTTCCTCTTCAAGTAGCCCTAGGCACAGACTGTGGAAAAGCACTTTCATTGAGAGGGGTTGCCAAGCTTCTAAGAAATAACGAGTTTCTGAAATACCAGCAAATATTTTTTCACCCAATCTTGATGATACTTGGTGGTAATGATCAGTACACAAATCCCACTTGGCTTACCAAATTTTGTTCTTCTAGGTTGAAGCGTTCGTCTACAGTAGCAGTTTTTAAATTTGGTTTCCCTCTGTTCTCTCATATATAGATAGATGAATTTGGAACTCTAAATCCAACATGGTTTGTAGTAGCTCTTTGAAACTTGAGAAAATAAAGGAGTTCTCACATTTGTCTCTATGGTTCGTTTCCTCTTCAAGTAGCCCTAGGCACAGACTGTGGAAAAGCACTTTCATTGAGAGGGGTAGCCAAGCTTCTAAGAAATAACGAGTTTCCGAAATACCAGCAAATATTTTTTCACCCAATCTTGATGATACTTGTTGCTAATGATCAGTACACAAATCCCACTAGGCTCACCAAATTTTGTTCTTCTAGGTTGAAGCGTTCGTCTACAGTAGCAGTTTTTATATTTAGGTTTCACTATGGTCTCTGATATATAGATAGATGAATTTGTAACTCTAAATCCAACATGGTGTGTAGTAGCTCTTTGAAACTTGACAAAATAAAGGAGTTCTCAGTTTTGTCTCTATCGTTTGTTTCCTCTTCATGGAGCCCTAGGCACAGACTTTGGAAAAGCACTTTCATTGAGAGGGGTTGCCAAGCTGCTAAGAAATAACGAGTTTCCGAAATACCAGCAAATATTTTTTCACCCAATCTTGATGATACTTGTTGCTAATCATCAGTACACACATCCCACTTGCTCACCAAATTTAGTTCTTCTAGTTTGAAGCGTTCGTGTACACTAGCAGTTTTTATATTTAGGTTTCCCTCTGTTCTCTCCCATATAGATAGATGAATTTGGAACTCTAAATCCAACATGGTTTGTAGTAGCTCTTTGAAACTTGACAAAATAAAGGAGTTCTCAGTTTTGTCTCTATGGTTTGTTTCCTCTTCAAGTAGCCCTAGGCACAGACTGTGGAAAGCACATTCATTGAGAGGGGTTGCCAAGCTTCTACGAAATAACGATTTTCCGAAATACCAGCAAATATTTTTTCACCCAATCTTGATGATTCTTGGTGCTAATGATCAGTACACAAATCCCACTTGGCTCACCAAATTTTGTTCTTCTAGTTTGAAGCGTTCGTCTACAGTAGCAGTTTTTATATTTAGATTTTCCTGTGTTCTCTCCTATATAGAAAGATGAATTTGGAACTCTAAATCCAACATGGTTTGTAGTAGCTCTTTGAAACTTGACAAAATAAAGGAGTTCTCAGTTTTGTCGCTATGGTTTGTTTCCTCTTCAAGTAGCCCTAGGCACAGACTGTGGAAAAGCACTTTCATTGAGAGGGGTTCCCAAGCTTCTAAGAAATCACGAGTTTCCGAAATACCAGCAAATATTTTTTCACCCAATCTTGATGATACTTGGTGGTAATGATCAGTACACCAATCCCACGTGGCTCACCAAATTTTGTTCTTCTAGGTTGAAGCGTTCGTCTACAGTAGCAGTTTTTATATTTAGGTTTCACTCTGTTCTCTCATATATAGATAGATGAATTTGGAACTCTAAATCCAACATGGTTTGTAGTAGCTCTTTGAAACTTGACAAAATAAAGGAGTTCTCAGTTTTGTCTCTATGGTTTGTTTCCTCTTCAAGTAGCCCTAGGCACAGATAGTGGAACGCACTTTCATTGAGATGGGTTGCCAAGCTTCTAAGAAATAACGAGTTTCCGAAATACCAGCAAATATTTTTTCACACAATCTTGTTGATACTTGGTGGTAATGATCAGTACACAAATCCCACATGGCTCACCAAATTTTGTTTTTCTGGGTTGAAGCGTTCGTCTACAGTACAGTTTTTATATTTAGGTTTCTCTCTGTTCTCTCCTATATAGATAGATGAATTTGGAACTCTAAATCCATAATGGTTTGTAGTAGCTCTGTGAAACTTGACAAAATAAAGGAGTTCTCAGATTTGTCTCTTTGGTTTGTTTCCTCTTCAAGTCCCCTAGGCACAGACTGTGGAAAAGCACTTTCATTGAGAGTGGTTGCCAAGCTTCTAAGAAATAACGAGTTTCTGAAATACCAGCAAATTTTTTTTCACCCAATCTTGATGATACTTCGTGGTAATGATCAGTACACAAATCCCACTTGGCTCACCAAATTTTGTTCTTCTAGGTTGAAGCGTTCGTCTACAGTAGCAGTTTTATATTTAGGTTTCCCTCTGTTCTCTCCTATATAGATAGATGCATTTGGAACTCTAAATCCAACATGCTTTGTAGTAGCTCCTTGAAACTTGACAAAATAAAGAAGTTCTCAGTTTTGTCTCTATGGTTTGTTTCCTCTTCAAGTAGCCCTAGGCACAGACTGTGGAAAGCACTGTCATTGAGAGGGGTTGCCAAGCTTCTACGAAATAACGAGTTTCCGAAATACCAGCAAATATTTTTTCACCCAATCTTGATGATACTTGGTGCTAATGAGCAGTACACAAATCCCACTTGGCTCACCAAATTTTGTTCTTCTAGGTTGAAGCGTTCGTGTACATTAGCAGTTTTTATATTTAGGTTTCCCTCTGTTCTCTCCTATACAGATAGATGAATTTGGAACTCTAAATCCAACATGGTTTTTAGTAGCTCTTTGAAACTTGACAAAATAAAGGAGTTCTCAGTTTTGTCTCTATGGTTTGTTTCCTCTTCAAGTAGCCCTAGGCATAGACTGTGGAAAGCACTTTAATTGAGAGGGGTTGCCAAAGTTCTACGAAATAACGAGTTTCCGAAATACCAGCAAATATTTTTTCACCCAATCTTGATAATACTTGGTGGTAATGATCAGTACACAAATCCCACTTGGCTCACCAAATTTTGCTCTTCTAGGTTGAAGCCTTCGTCTACAGTAGCAGTTTTTATATTTAGGTTTCACTCTGTTCTATCCCATATAGATAGATGAATTTGGAACTCTAAATCCAACATGGTTTGTAGTAGCTCTGTGAAACTTGACAAAATAAAGAAGTTCTCAGATTTGTCTCTTTGGTTTGTTTCCTCTTCAAGTAGCCCTAGGCACAGACTGTGGAAAAGCACTTTCATTGAGAGGGGTTGCCAAGCTTCTAAGAAATAACGAGTTTCTGAAATACCAGCAAATATTTTTTCACCCAATCTTGATGATACTTGGTGGTAATGATCAGTACACAAATCCCAGTTGGCTTACCAAATTTTGTTCTTCTAGGTTGAAGCGTTCGTCTACAGTAGCATTTTTTATATTTAGGTTTCCCTCTGTTCTCTCATATATAGATAGATGAATTTGAAACTCTAAATCCAACATGGTTTGTAGTAGCTCTTTGAAACTTGACAAAATAAAGGAGTTCTCACATTTGTCTCTATGGTTCGTTTCCTCTTCAAGTAGCCCTAGGCACAGACTGTGGAAAAGCACTTTCATATAGAGGGGTTGCCAAGCTTCTAAGAAATAACGAGTTTCCGAAATACCAGCAAATATTTTTTCACCCAATCTTGATGATACTTGTTGCTAATGATCAGTACACAAATCCCACTAGGCTCACCAAATTTTGTTCTTCTAGGTTGAAGCGTTCGTCTACAGTAGCAGTTTTTATATTTAGGTTTCACTATGTTCTCTGATATATAGATAGATGAATTTGGAACTCTAAATCCAACATGGTGTGTAGTAGCTCTTTGAAACTTGACAAAATAAAGGAGTTCTCAGTTTTGTCTCTATGGTTTGTTTCCTCTTCAAGTAGCCCTAGGCACAGACTGTGGAAAGCACTTTAATTGAGAGGGGTTGCCAAACTTCTACGAAATAACGAGTTTCCGAAATACCAGCAAATATTTTTTCACCCAATCTTGATAATACTTGGTGGTAGTGATCAGTACACAAATCCCACTTGGCTCTCAAATTTTGTTCTTCTAGGTTGAAGCGTTCGTCTACAGAAGCAGTTTTTATATTTAGGTTTCACTCTGTTCTCTCCCATATAGATAGATGAATTTGGAACTCGAAATCCAACATGGTTTGTAGTAGCTCTTTGAAACTTGACAAAATAAAGGAGTTCTCAGTTTTGTCTCTATGGTTTGTTTCCTCTTCAAGTAGCCCTAGGCACAGACTGTGGAAAGCACTTTCATTGAGAGGGGTTGCCAAGCTTCTACGAAATAACGAGTTTCCGAAATACCAGCAAATATTTTTTCACCCAATCTTGATGATACTTGGTGCTAATGATCAGTACACAAAACCCACTTGGCTCACCAAATTTTGTTCTTCTAGGTTGAAGCGTTCGTGTACAGTAGCAGTTTTTATATTTACGTTTCCCTCTGTTCTCTCCTATACAGATAGATGAATTTGGAACTCTAAATCCAACTTGGTTTGTAGTAGCTCTATGAAACTTGACAAAATAAAGGAGTTCTCAGTTTTGTCTCTATGGTTTGTTTCCTCTTCAAGTAGCCCTAGGCACAGACTGTGGAAAGCACTTTCATTGAGAGGGGTTGCCAAAGTTCTACGAAATAACGAGTTTCCGAAATACCAGCAAATATTTTTTCACCCAATCTTGATAATACTTGGTGGTAATGATCAGTACACAAATCCCACTTGGCTCACCAAATTTTGTTCTTCTAGATTGAAGCGTTCGTCTACAGTAGCAGTTTTTATATTTAGGTTTCCCTTTGTTCTCTCCCATATAGATAGATGAATTTGGAACTCGAAATCCAACATGGTTTGTAGTAGCTCTTTGAAACTTGACAAAATAAAGGAGTTCTCACTTTTGTCCCTATGGTTTGTTTCCTCTTCAAGTAGCCCTAGGCAGAGACTGTGGAAAGCACTTTCATTGAGAGGGGTTGCCAAGCTTCTACGAAAAAACGAGTTTCCGAAATACCAACAAATATTTTTTCACCCAATCTTGATAATACTTGGTGGTAATGATCAGTACACAAATCCCACTTGGCTCACCAAATTTTGTTCTTCTAGGTTGAAGCGTTCGTCTACAGTAGCAGTTTTTATATTTAGGTTTCCCTCTGTTCTCTCCCATATAGATAGATGAATTTGGAACTCTAAATCCAACATGGTTTGTAGTAGCTCTTTGAAACTTGACAAACTAAAGGAGTTCTCAGTTTTGTCTCTATGGTTTGTTTCCTCTTCAAGTAGCCCTAGGCACAGACTGTGGAAAGCACATTCATTGAGAGGGGTTGCCAAGCTTCTACGAAATAACGATTTTCCGAAATAGTAGCAAATATTTTTTCACCCAATCTTGATGATACTTGGTGGTAATGATCAGTACACAAATCCCACTTGGCTTACCAAATTTTGTTCTTCTAGGTTGAAGCGTTCGTCTACAGTAGCAGTTTTTATATTTAGATTTTCCTGTGTTCTCTCCTATATAGAAAGATGAATTTGGAACTCTAAATCCAACATGGTTTGTAGTAGCTCTTTGAAACTTGAGAAAATAAAGGAGTTCTCAGTTTTGTCGCTATGGTTTGTTTCCTCTTCAAGTAGCCCTAGGCACAGACTGTGGAAAAGCACTTTCAATGAGAGGGGTTCCCAAGCTTCTAAGAAATCACGAGTTTCCGAAATACCAGCAAATATTTTTTCACACAATCTTGTTGATACTTGGTGGTAATGATCAGTACACAAATCCCACTTGGCTCACCAAATTTTGTTTTTCTAGGTTGAAGCCTTCATCTACAGTACAGTTTTTATATTTATTTTTCTCTCTGTTCTCTCCTATATAGATAGATGAATTTGGAACTCTAAATCCAACATGGTTTGTAGTAGCTCTGTGAAACTTGACAAAATAAAGAAGTTCTCAGATTTGTCTCTTTGGTTTGTTTCCTCTTCAAGTAGCCCTAGGCACAGACTGTTGAAAAGCACTTTCATTGAGAGGGGTTGCCAAGCTTCTAAGAAATAACGAGTTTCTGAAATACCAGCAAATATTTTTTCACCCAATCTTGATGATACTTGGTGGTAATGATCAGTACACAAATCCCACTTGGCTTACCAAATTTTGTTCTTCTAGGTTGAAGCGTTCGTCTACAGTAGCAGTTTTTATATTTAGGTTTCCCTCTGTTCTCTCATATATAGATAGATGAATTTGGAACTCTAAATCCAACATGGTTTGTAGTAGCTCTTTGAAACTTGACAAAATAAAGGAGTTCTCACATTTGTCTCTATGGGTCGTTTCCTCTTCAAGTAGCCCTAGGCACAGACTGTGGAAAAGCACTTTCATTGAGAGGGGTTGCCAAGCTTCTAAGAAATAACGAGTTTCCGAAATACCAGCAAATATTTTTTCACCCAATCTTGATGATACTTGGTGGTAATGATCAGTACACAAATCCCACTAGGCTCACCAAATTTTGTTCTTCTAGGTTGAAGCGTTCGTCTACTGTAGCAGTTTTTATATTTAGGTTTCACTATGTTCTCTGATATATAGATAGATGAATTTGTAACTCTAAATCCAACATGGTGTGTAGTAGCTCTTTGAAACTTGACAAAATAAAGGAGATCTCAGTTTTGTCTCTATGGTTTGTTTCCTCTTCAAGTAGCCCTAGGCACAGACTGTGGAAAGCACTTTCATTGAGAGGGGTTGCCAAGCTTCTACGAAATAACGAGTTTCCGAAATACCAGCAAATATTTTTTCACCCAATCTTGATGATACTTGTTGCTAATCATCAGTACACACATCCCACTTGCTCACCAAATTTAGTTCTTCTAGTTTGAAGCGTTCGTGTACACTAGCAGTTTTTGTATTTAGGTTTCCCTCTGTTCTCTCCTATACAGATAGATGAATTTGGAACTCTAAATCCAACATGGTTTGTAGTAGCTCTTTGAAACTTGACAAAATAAAGGAGTTCTCAGTTTTGTCTCTATGGTTTGTTTCCTCTTCAAGTAGCCCTAGGCACAGACTGTGGAAAGCACTTTCATTGAGAGGGGTTGCCAAAGTTCTACGAAATAACGAGTTTCCGAAATACCAGCAAATATTTTTTCACCCAATCTTGATAATACTTGGTGGTAATGATCAGTACACAAATCCCACTTGGCTCACCAAATTTTGTTCTTCTAGGTTGAAGCGTTCGTCTACAGTAGCAGTTTTTATATTTAGGTTTCCCTTTGTTCTCTCCCATATAGATAGATGAATTTGGAACTCGAAATCCAACATGGTTTGTAGTAGCTCTTTGAAACTTGACAAAATAAAGGAGTTCTCAGTTTTGTCCCTATGGTTTGTTTCCCCTTCAAGTAGCCCTAGGCAGAGACTGTGGAAAGCACTTTCATTGAGAGGGGTTGCCAAGCTTCTACGAAAAAACGAGTTTCCGAAATACCAGCAAATATTTTTTCACCCAATCTTGATAATACTTGGTGGTAATGATCAGTACACAAATCCCACTTGGCTCATCAAATTTTGTTCTTCTAGGTTGAAGCCTTCGTTTACAGTAGCAGTTTTTATTTTCAGGTTTCACTCTGTTCTCTCCTATATAGATAGATGAATTTGGAACTCTAAATCCAACATGGTTTGTAGTAGCTCTTTGAAACTTGACAAAATAAAGGAGTTCTCAGTTTTGTCTCTATGGTTTGTTTCCTCTTCAAGTAGCCCTAGGCACAGACAGTGGAACGCACTTTCATTGAGATGGGTTGCCAAGCTTCTAAGAAATAACGAGTTTCCGAAATACCAGCAAATATTTTTTCACACAATCTTGTTGATACTTGGTGGTAATGATCAGTACACAAATCCCACTTGGCTCACCAAATTTTGTTTTTCTAGGTTGAAGCCTTCATCTACAGTACAGTTTTTATATTTAGGTTTCTCTCTGTTCTCTCCTATATAGATAGATGAATTTGGAACTCTAAATCCAACATGGTTTGTAGTAGCTCTGTGAAACTTGACAAAATAAAGAAGTTCTCAGATTTGTCTCTTTGGTTTGTTTCCTCTTCAAGTAGCCCTAGGCACAGACTGTGGAAAAGCACTTTCATTGAGAGGGGTTGCCAAGCTTCTAAGAAATAACGAGTTTCTGAAATACCAGCAAATATTTTTTCACCCAATCTTGATGATACTTGGTGGTAATGATCAGTACACAAATCCCACTTGGCTTACCAAATTTTGTTCTTCTAGGTTGAAGCGTTCGTCTACAGTAGCAGTTTTTATATTTAGGTTTCCCTCTGTTCTCTCATATATAGATAGATGAATTTGGAACTCTAAATCCAACATGGTTTGTAGTAGCTCTTTGAAACTTGAGAAAATAAAGGAGTTCTCACATTTGTCTCTATGGTTCGTTTCCTCTTCAAGTAGCCCTAGGCACAGACTGTGGAAAAGCACTTTCATTGAGAGGGGTAGCCAAGCTTCTAAGAAATAACGAGTTTCCGAAATACCAGCAAATATTTTTTCACCCAATCTTGATGATACTTGTTGCTAATGATCAGTACACAAATCCCACTAGGCTCACCAAATTTTGTTCTTCTAGGTTGAAGCGTTCGTCTACAGTAGCAGTTTTTATATTTAGGTTTCACTATGGTCTCTGATATATAGATAGATGAATTTGTAACTCTAAATCCAACATGGTGTGTAGTAGCTCTTTGAAACTTGACAAAATAAAGGAGTTCTCAGTTTTGTCTCTATCGTTTGTTTCCTCTTCATGGAGCCCTAGGCACAGACTTTGGAAAAGCACTTTCATTGAGAGGGGTTGCCAAGCTGCTAAGAAATAACGAGTTTCCGAAATACCAGCAAATATTTTTTCACCCAATCTTGATGATACTTGTTGCTAATCATCAGTACACACATCCCACTTGCTCACCAAATTTAGTTCTTCTAGTTTGAAGCGTTCGTGTACACTAGCAGTTTTTATATTTAGGTTTCCCTCTGTTCTCTCCCATATAGATAGATGAATTTGGAACTCTAAATCCAACATGGTTTGTAGTAGCTCTTTGAAACTTGACAAAATAAAGGAGTTCTCAGTTTTGTCTCTATGGTTTGTTTCCTCTTCAAGTAGCCCTAGGCACAGACTGTGGAAAGCACATTCATTGAGAGGGGTTGCCAAGCTTCTACGAAATAACGATTTTCCGAAATACCAGCAAATATTTTTTCACCCAATCTTGATGATTCTTGGTGCTAATGATCAGTACACAAATCCCACTTGGCTCACCAAATTTTGTTCTTCTAGGTTGAAGCGTTCGTCTACAGTAGCAGTTTTTATATTTAGATTTTCCTGTGTTCTCTCCTATATAGAAAGATGAATTTGGAACTCTAAATCCAACATGGTTTGTAGTAGCTCTTTGAAACTTGACAAAATAAAGGAGTTCTCAGTTTTGTCGCTATGGTTTGTTTCCTCTTCAAGTAGCCCTAGGCACAGACTGTGGAAAAGCACTTTCATTGAGAGGGGTTCCCAAGCTTCTAAGAAATCACGAGTTTCCGAAATACCAGCAAATATTTTTTCACCCAATCTTGATGATACTTGGTGGTAATGATCAGTACACCAATCCCACTTGGCTCACCAAATTTTGTTCTTCTAGGTTGAAGCGTTCGTCTACAGTAGCAGTTTTTATATTTAGGTTTCACTCTGTTCTCTCATATATAGATAGATGAATTTGGAACTCTAAATCCAACATGGTTTGTAGTAGCTCTTTGAAACTTGACAAAATAAAGGAGTTCTCAGTTTTGTCTCTATGGTTTGTTTCCTCTTCAAGTAGCCCTAGGCACAGATAGTGGAACGCACTTTCATTGAGATGGGTTGCCAAGCTTCTAAGAAATAACGAGTTTCCGAAATACCAGCAAATATTTTTTCACACAATCTTGTTGATACTTGGTGGTAATGATCAGTACACAAATCCCACATGGCTCACCAAATTTTGTTTTTCTGGGTTGAAGCGTTCGTCTACAGTACAGTTTTTATATTTAGGTTTCTCTCTGTTCTCTCCTATATAGATAGATGAATTTGGAACTCTAAATCCATAATGGTTTGTAGTAGCTCTGTGAAACTTGACAAAATAAAGGAGTTCTCAGATTTGTCTCTTTGGTTTGTTTCCTCTTCAAGTCCCCTAGGCACAGACTGTGGAAAAGCACTTTCATTGAGAGTGGTTGCCAAGCTTCTAAGAAATAACGAGTTTCTGAAATACCAGCAAATTTTTTTTCACCCAATCTTGATGATACTTCGTGGTAATGATCAGTACACAAATCCCACTTGGCTCACCAAATTTTGTTCTTCTAGGTTGAAGCGTTCGTCTACAGTAGCAGTTTTATATTTAGGTTTCCCTCTGTTCTCTCCTATATAGATAGATGCATTTGGAACTCTAAATCCAACATGCTTTGTAGTAGCTCCTTGAAACTTGACAAAATAAAGGAGTTCTCAGTTTTGTCTCTATGGTTTGTTTCCTCTTCAAGTAGCCCTAGGCACAGACTGTGGAAAAGCACTTTCATTGAGAGGGGTTGCCAAGCTTCTAAGAAATAACGAGTTTCTGAAATACCAGCAAATATTTTTTCACCCAATCTTGATGATACTTGTTGCTAATGATCATTACAAGAATCCCACTAGGCTCACCAAATTTTGTTCTTCTAGGTTGAAGCGTTCGTCTACAGTAGCAGTTTTTATATTTAGGTTTCACTATGTTCTCTCATATATAGATAGATGAATTTGGAACTCTAAATCCAACATGGTTTCTAGTAGCTCTTTGAAACTTGACAAAATAAAGGAGTTCTCAGTTTTGTCTCTATGGTTTGTTTCCTCTTCATGTTGCCCTAGGCACAGACTTTGGAAAAGCACTTTCATTGAGAGGGGTTGCCAAGCTTCTAAAAAATAACGAGTTTCCGAAATACCAGCAAATATTTTTTCACCCAATCTTGATGATACTTGTTGCTAATCATCAGTACACACATCCCACTTGGCTCACCAAATTTAGTTCTTCTAGGTTGAAGCGTTCGTGTACACTAGCAGTTTTTATATTTAGGTTTCCCTCTGTTCTCTCCTATACAGATAGATGAATTTGGAACTCTAAATCCAACATGGTTTGTAGTAGCTCTTTGAAACTTGACAAAATAAAGGAGTTCTCAGTTTTGTCTCTATGGTTTGTTTCCTCTTCAAGTAGCCCTAGGCACAGACTGTGGAAAGCACTTTCATTGAGAGGGGTTGCCAAACTTCTACGAAATAACGAGTTTCCGAAATACCACCAAATATTTTTTCACCCAATCTTGATGATACTTGGTGGTAATGATCAGTACACAAATCCCACTTGGCTCACCAAATTTTGTTCTTCTAGGTTGAAGCGTTCGTCTACAGTAGCAGTTTTTATATTTAGGTTTCACTCTGTTCTCTCCCATATAGATAGATGAATTTGGAACTCGAAATCCAACATGGTTTGTAGTAGCTCTTTGAAACTTGACAAAATAAAGGAGTTCTCAGTTTTGTCTCTATGGTTTGTTTCCTCTTCAAGTAGCCCTAGGCACAGACTGTGGAAAGCACTTTCATTGAGAGGGGTTGCCAAGCTTCTACGAAATAACGACTTTCCGAAATACCAGCAAATATTTTTTCACCCAATCTTGATGATACTTGGTGCTAATGAGCAGTACACAAATCCCACTTGGCTCACCAAATTTTGTTCTTCTAGGTTGAAGCGTTCATCTACAGTAGCAGTTTTTATATTTAGGTTTCCCTCTGTTCTCTCCTACATAGATAGATGAATTTGGAACTCTAAATCCAACATGCTTTATAGTAGCTCCTTGAAACTTGACAAAATAAAGGAGTTCTCAGTTTTGTCTCTATGGTTTGTTTCCTCTTCAAGTAGCCCTAGGCACTGACTGTGGAAAAGCACTTTCATTGAGAGGGGTTGCTAAGCTTCTAAGAAATAACGAGTTTCCGAAATACCAGCAAATATTTTTTCACCCAATCTTGATGATACTTGTTGCTAATGATCAGTACACAAATCCCACTAGGCTCACCAAATTTTGTTCTTCTAGGTTGAAGCGTTCGTCTACAGTAGCAGTTTTTATATTTAGGTTTCACTATGTTCTCTGATATATAGATAGATGAATTTGGAACTCTAAATCCAACATGGTGTGTAGTAGCTCTTTGAAACTTGACAAAATAAAGGAGTTCTCAGTTTTGTCTCTATCGTTTGTTTCCTCTTCATGGAGCCCTAGGTACAGATTTGGAAAAGCACTTTCATTGAGAGGGGTTGCCAAGCTTCTAAGAAATAACGAGTTTCCGAAATACCAGCAAACATTTTTTCACCCAATCTTGATGATACTTGTTGCTAATCATCAGTACACACATCCCACTTGCTCACCAAATTTAGTTCTTCTAGGTTGAAGCGTTCGTGTACACTAGCAGTTTTTATATTTAGGTTTCCCTCTGTTCTCTCCTATACAGATAGATGAATTTGGAACTCTAAATCCAACATGGTTTGTAGTAGCTCTTTGAAACTTGACAAAATAAAGGAGTTCTCAGTTTTGTCTCTATGGTTTGTTTCCTCTTCAAGTAGCCCTAGGCACAGACTGTGGAAAGCACTTTAATTGAGAGGGGTTGCCAAACTTCTACGAAATAACGAGTTTCCGAAATACCAGCAAATATTTTTTCACCCAATCTTGATAATACTTGGTGGTAGTGATCAGTACACAAATCCCACTTGGCTCTCAAATTTTGTTCTTCTAGGTTGAAGCGTTCGTCTACAGAAGCAGTTTTTATATTTAGGTTTCACTCTGTTCTCTCCCATATAGATAGATGAATTTGGAACTCGAAATCCAACATGGTTTGTAGTAGCTCTTTGAAACTTGACAAAATAAAGGAGTTCTCAGTTTTGTCTCTATGGTTTGTTTCCTCTTCAAGTAGCCCTAGGCACAGACTGTGGAAAGCACTTTCATTGAGAGGGGTTGCCAAGCTTCTACGAAATAACGAGTTTCCGAAATACCAGCAAATATTTTTTCACCCAATCTTGATGATACTTGGTGCTAATGATCAGTACACAAATCCCACTTGGCTCACCAAATTTTGTTCTTCTAGGTTGAAGCGTTCGTGTACAGTAGCAGTTTTTATATTTACGTTTCCCTCTGTTCTCTCCTATACAGATAGATGAATTTGGAACTCTAAATCCAACTTGGTTTGTAGTAGCTCTATGAAACTTGACAAAATAAAGGAGTTCTCAGTTTTGTCTCTATGGTTTGTTTCCTCTTCAAGTAGCCCTAGGCACAGACTGTGGAAAGCACTTTCATTGAGAGGGGTTGCCAAAGTTCTACGAAATAACGAGTTTCCGAAATACCAGCAAATATTTTTTCACCCAATCTTGATAATACTTGGTGGTAATGATCAGTACACAAATCCCACTTGGCTCACCAAATTTTGTTCTTCTAGATTGAAGCGTTCGTCTACAGTAGCAGTTTTTATATTTAGGTTTCCCTTTGTTCTCTCCCATATAGATAGATGAATTTGGAACTCGAAATCCAACATGGTTTGTAGTAGCTCTTTGAAACTTGACAAAATAAAGGAGTTCTCACTTTTGTCCCTATGGTTTGTTTCCTCTTCAAGTAGCCCTAGGCAGAGACTGTGGAAAGCACTTTCATTGAGAGGGGTTGCCAAGCTTCTACGAAAAAACGAGTTTCCGAAATACCAGCAAATATTTTTTCACCCAATCTTGATAATACTTGGTGGTAATGATCAGTACACAAATCCCACTTGGCTCACCAAATTTTGTTCTTCTAAGTTGAAGCGTTCGTCTACAGTAGCAGTTTTTATATTTAGGTTTCCCTCTGTTCTCTCCCATATAGATAGATGAATTTGGAACTCTAAATCCAACATGGTTTGTAGTAGCTCTTTGAAACTTGACAAAATAAAAGAGTTCTCAGTTTTGTCTCTATGGTTTGTTTCCTCTTCAAGTAGCCCTAGGCACAGACTGTGGAAAGCACATACATTGAGAGGGGTTGCCAAGCTTCTACGAAATAACGATTTTCCGAAATAGTAGCAAATATTTTTTCACACAATCTTGTTGATACTTGGTGGTAATGATCAGTACACAAATCCCACTTGGCTCACCAAATTTTGTTTTTCTAGGTTGAAGCCTTCATCTACAGTACAGTTTTTATATTTAGGTTTCTCTCTGTTCTCTCCTATATAGATAGATGAATTTGGAACTCTAAATCCAACATGGTTTGTAGTAGCTCTGTGAAACTTGACAAAATAAAGAAGTTCTCAGATTTGTCTCTATGGTTTGTTTCATCTTCAAGTAGCCCTAGGCACAGACTGTGGAAAAGCACTTTCATTGAGAGGGGTTGCCAAGCTTCTAAGAAATAACGAGTTTCCGAAATACCAGCAAATATTTTTTCACCCAATCTTGATGATACTTGGTGCTAATGATCAGTACACAAATCCCACTTGGCTCACCAAATTTTGTTCTTCTAGGTTGAAGCGTTCGTCTACAGTAGCAGTTTTTATATATAGTTTTCCCTCTCTTCTCTCCTATATAGAAAGATGAATTTGGAACTCTAAATCCAACATGGTTTGTAGTAGCTCTTTGAAACTTGACAAAATAAAGGAGTTCTCAGTTTTGTCGCTATGGTTTGTTTCCTCTTCAAGTAGCCCTAGGCACAGACTGTGGGAAAGCACTTTCATTGAGAGGGGTTCCCAAGCTTCTAAGAAATCACGATTTTCCGAAATACCAGCAAATATTTTTTCACCCAATCTTGATGATACTTGGTGGTAATGATCAGTACACCAATCCCACTTGGCTCACCAAATTTTGTTCTTCTAGGTTGAAGCGTTCGTCTACAGTAGCAGTTTTTATATTTAGGTTTCACTCTGTTCTCTCATATATAGATAGATGAATTTGGAACTCTAAATCCAACATGGTTTGTAGTAGCTCTTTGAAACTTGACAAAATAAAGGAGTTCTCAGTTTTGTCTCTATGGTTTGTTTCCTCTTCAAGTAGCCCTAGGCACAGACCTTGGAACGCACTTTCATTGAGATGGGTTGCCAAGCTTCTAAGAAATAACGAGTTTCCGAAATACCAGCAAATATTTTTTCACACAATCTTGTTGATACTTGGTGGTAATGATCAGTACACAAATCCCACATGGCTCACCAAATTTTGTTTTTCTGGGTTGAAGCGTTCGTCTACAGTACAGTTTTTATATTTAGGTTTCTCTCTGTTCTCTCCTATATAGATAGATGAATTTGGAACTCTAAATCCATAATGGTTTGTAGTAGCTCTGTGAAACTTGACAAAATAAAGGAGTTTTCAGATTTGTCTCTTTGGTTTGTTTCCTCTTCAAGTCCCCTAGGCACAGACTGTGGAAAAGCACTTTCATTGAGAGTGGTTGCCAAGCTTCTAAGAAATAACGAGTTTCTGAAATACCAGCAAATATTTTTTCACCCAATCTTGATGATACTTCGTGGTAATGATCAGTACACAAATCCCACTTGGCTCACCAAATTTTGTTCTTCTAGGTTGAAGCGTTCGTCTACAGTAGCAGTTTTATATTTAGGTTTCAATCTGTTCTCTCCTATATAGATAGATGCATTTGGAACTCTAAATCCAACATGCTTTGTAGTAGCTCCTTGAAACTTGACAAAATAAAGGAGTTCTCAGTTTTGTCTCTATGGTTTGTTTCATCTTCAAGTAGCCCTAGGCACAGACTGTGGAAAAGCACTTTCATTGAGAGGGGTTGCCAAGCTTCTAAGAAATAACGAGTTTCCGAAATACCAGCAAATATTTTTTCACCCAATCTTGATGATACTTGTTGCTAATGATCAGTACAAGAATCACACTAGGCTCACCAAATTTTGTTCTTCTAGGTTGAAGCGTTCGTCTACAGTAGCAGTTTTTATATTTAGGTTTCACTATGTTCTCTCATATATAGATAGATGAATTTGGAACTCTAAATCCAACATGGTTTCTAGTAGCTCTTTGAAACTTGACAAAATAAAGGAGTTCTCAGTTTTGTCTCTATGGTTTGTTTCCTCTTCATGTAGCCCTAGGCACAGACTTTGGAAAAGCACTTTCATTGAGAGGGGTTGCCAAGCTTCTAAGAAATAACGAGTTTCCGAAATACCAGCAAATATTTTTTCACCCAATCTTGATGATACTTGTTGCTAATCATCAGTACACACATCCCACTTGGCTCACCAAATTTAGTTCTTCTAGGTTGAAGCGTTCATGTACACTAGCAGTTTTTATATTTAGGTTTCCCTCTGTTCTCTCCTATACAGATAGATGAATTTGGAACTCTAAATCCAACATGGTTTGTAGTAGCTCTTTGAAACTTGACAAAATAAAGGAGTTCTCAGTTTTGTCTCTAGGGTTTGTTTCCTCTTCAAGTAGCCCTAGGCACAGACTGTGGAAAGCACTTTCATTGAGAGGGGTTGCCAAACTTCTACGAAATAACGAGTTTCCGAAATACCACCAAATATTTTTTCACCCAATCTTGATAATACTTGGTGGTAATGATCAGTACACAAATCCCACTTGGCTCACCAAATTTTGTTCTTCTAGGTTGAAGCGTTCGTCTACAGTAGCAGTTTTTATATTTAGGTTTCACTCTGTTCTCTCCCATATAGATAGATGAATTTGGAACTCGAAATCCAACATGGTTTGTAGTAGCTCTTTGAAACTTGACAAAATAAAGGAGTTCTCAGTTTTGTCTCTATGGTTTGTTTCCTCTTCAAGTAGCCCTAGGCACAGACTGTGGAAAGCACTTTCATTGAGAGGGGTTGCCAAGCTTCTACGAAATAAGGAGTTTCCGAAATACCAGCAAATATTTTTTCACCCAATCTTGATGATACTTGGTGCTAATGATCAGTACACAAATCCCACTTGGCTCACCAAATTTTGTTCTTCTAGGTTGACGCGTTCGTGTACAGTAGCAGTTTTTATATTTAGGTTTCCCTCTGTTCTCTCCTATACAGATAGATGAATTTGGAACTCTAAATCCAACATGGTTTGTAGTAGCTCTTTGAAACTTGACAAAATAAAGGAGTTCTCAGTTTTGTCTCTATGGTTTGTTTCCTCTTCAAGTAGCCCTAGGCATAGACTGTGGAAAGCACTTTAATTGAGAGGGGTTGCCAAAGTTCTACGAAATAACGAGTTTCCGAAATACCAGCAAATATTTTTTCACCCAATCTTGATAATACTTGGTGGTAATGATCAGTGCACAAATCCCACTTGGCTCACCAAATTTTGCTCTTCAAGGTTGAAGCCTTCGTCTACAGTAGCAGTTTTTATATTTAGGTTTCACTCTCTTCTATCCCATATAGATAGATGAAATTGGAACTCGAAATCCAACATGTTTTGTAGTAGCTCTTTGAAACTTGACAAAATAAAGGAGTTCTCAGTTTTGTCTCTATGGTTTGTTTCCTCTTCAAGTAGCCCTAGGCACAGACTGTGGAAAGCACTTTCATTGAGAGGGGTTGCCAAGCTTCTACGAAATAAGGAGTTTCCGAAATACCAGCAAATATTTTTTCACCCAATCTTGATGATACTTGGTGCTAATGATCAGTACACAAATCCCACTTGGATCACCAAATTTTGTTCTTCTAGGTTGAAGCGTTCGTCTACAGTAGCAGTTTTTATATTTAGGTTTCCCTCTGTTCTCTCCTATGTAGAAAGATTAATTTGGAACTCTAAATCCAACATGGTTTGTAGTAGCTCTTTGAAACTTGACAAAATAAAGGAGTTCTCAGTTTTGTCTCTATGGTTTGTTTCCTCTTCAAGTAGCCCTAGGCACAGACTGTGGAAAAGCACTTTCATTGAGAGGGGTTGCCAAGCTTCTAAGAAATAACGAGTTTCCGAAATACGAGCAAATATTTTTTCACCCAATATTGATGATACTTGTTGCTAATGATCAGTACACAAATCCCACTAGGCTCACCAAATTTTGTTCTTCTAGGTTGAAGCGTTCGTCTACAGTAGCAGTTTTTATATTTAGGTTTCACTATGTTCTCTCATATATAGATAGATGAATTTGGAACTCTGAATCCAACATGGTTTGTAGTAGCTCTTTGAAACATGACAAAATAAAGGAGTTCTCAGTTTTGTCTCTATGGTTTGTTTCCTCTTCATGTAGCCCTAGGCACAGACTTTGGAAAAGCACTTTCATTGAGAGGGGTTGCCAAGCTTCTAAGAAATAACGAGTTTCCGAAATACCAGTAAATATTTTTTCACCCAATCTTGATGATACTTGTTGCTAATCATCAGTACACACATCCCACTTGGCTCACCAAATTTAGTTCTTCTAGGTTGAAGCGTTCGTGTACACTAGCAGTTTTTATATTTAGGTTTCCCTCTGTTCTCTGCTATACAGATAGATGAATTTGGAACTCTAAATCCAACATGGTTTGTAGTAGCTCTTTGAAACTTGACAAAATAAAGGAGTTCTCAGTTTTGTCTCTATGGTTTGTTTCCTCTTCAAGTAGCCCTAGGCACAGACTGTGGAAAGCACTTTCATTGAGAGGGGTTGCCAAACTTCTACGAAATAACGAGTTTCCGAAATACCAGCAAATATTTTTTCACCCAATCTTGATAATACTTGGTGGTAATGATCAGTCCACAAATCCCACTTGGCTCAAAAAATTTTGTTCTTCTAGGTTGAAGCGTTCGTCTACAGTAGCAGTTTTTATATTTAGGTTTCACTCTGTTCTCTCCCATATAGATAGATGAAATTGGAACTCGAAATCCAACATGGTTTGTAGTAGCTCTTTGAAACTTGACAAAATAAAGGAGTTCTCAGTTTTGTCTCTATGGTTTGTTTCCTCTTCAAGTAGCCCTAGGCACAGACTGTGGAAAGCACTTTCATTGAGAGGGGTTGCCAAGCTTCTACGAAATAACGAGTTTCCGAAATACCAGCAAATATTTTTTCACCCAATCTTGATGATACTTGGTGCTAATGATCAGTACACAAATCCCACTTGGCTCACCAAATTTTGTTCTTCTAGGTTGAAGCGTTCGTCTACAGTAGCAGTTTTTATATTTAGGTTTCCCTCTGTTCTCTCCTATGTAGAAAGATGAATTTGGAACTCTTAATCCAACATGGTTTGTAGTAGCTCTTTGAAACTTGACAAAATAAAGGAGTTCTCAGTTTTGTCGCTATGGTTTGTTTCCTCTTCAAGTAGCCCTAGGCACAGACTGTGGAAAAGCAATTTCATTGAGAGGGATTCCCAAGCTTCTAAGAAATCACGAGTTTCCGAAATACCAGCAAATTTTTTTTCACCCAATCTTGATGATACTTGGTGGTAATGATCAGTACACATATCCCACTTGGCTCACCAAATTTTGTTATTCTAGGTTGAAGCGTTCGTCTACAGTAGCAATTTTTATATTTAGGTTTCCCTCTGTTCTCTCCTATATAGAAAGATGAATTTGGAACTCTAAATCCAACATGGTTTGTTGTAGCTCTTTGAAACTTGACAAAATAAAGGAGTTCTCAGTTTTGTCTCTATGGTTTGTTTCCTCTTCAAGTAGCCCTAGGCACAGACTGTGGAAAGCACTTTCATTGAGAGGGGTTGCCAAACTTCTACGAAATAACGAGTTTCCGAAATACCAGCAAATATTTTTTCACCCAATCTTGATAATACTTGGTGGTAATGATCAGTCCACAAATCCCACTTGGCTCACCAAATTTTGTTCTTCTAGGTTGAAGCGTTCGTCTACAGTAGCAGTTTTTATATTTAGGTTTCACTCTGTTCTCTCCCATATAGATAGATGAAATTGGAACTCGAAATCCAACATGGTTTGTAGTAGCTCTTTGAAACTTGACAAAATAAAGGAGTTCTCAGTTTTGTCTCTATGGTTTGTTTCCTCTTCAAGTAGCCCTAGGCACAGACTGTGGAAAGCACTTTCATTGAGAGGGGTTGCCAAGCTTCTACGAAATAACGAGTTTCCGAAATACCAGCAAATATTTTTTCACCCAATCTTGATGATACTTGGTGCTAGTGATCAGTACACAAATCCCACTTGGCTCACCAAATTTTGTTCTTCTAGGTTGAAGCGTTCGTCTACAGTAGCAGTTTTTATATTTAGGTTTCCCTCTGTTCTCTCCTATGTAGAAAGATGAATTTGGAACTCTTAATCCAACATGGTTTGTAGTAGCTCTTTGAAACTTGACAAAATAAAGGAGTTCTCAGTTTTGTCGCTATGGTTTGTTTCCTCTTCAAGTAGCCCTAGGCACAGACTGTGGAAAAGCAATTTCATTGAGAGGGATTCCCAAGCTTCTAAGAAATCACGAGTTTCCGAAATACCAGCAAATTTTTTTTCACCCAATCTTGATGATACTTGGTGGTAATGATCAGTACACATATCCCACTTGGCTCACCAAATTTTGTTATTCTAGGTTGAAGCGTTCGTCTACAGTAGCAATTTTTATATTTAGGTTTCCCTCTGTTCTCTCCTATATAGAAAGATGAATTTGGAACTCTAAATCCAACATGGTTTGTTGTAGCTCTTTGAAACTTGACAAAATAAAGGAGTTCTCAGTTTTGTCTCTATGGTTTGTTTCCTCTTCAAGTAGCCCTAGGCACAGACTGTGGAAAAGCACTTTCATTGAGAGGGGTTGCCAAGCTTCTAAGAAATAACGAGTTTCCGAAATACCAGCAAATATTTTTTCACCCAATCTTGATGATACTTGTTGCTAATGATCAGTACACAAATCCCACTAGGCTCACCAAATTTTGTTCTTCTAGGTTGAAGCGTTCGTCTACAGTAGCAGTTTTTATATTTAGGTTTCACTATGTTCTCTCATATATAGATAGATGAATTTGGAACTCTAAATCGAACATGGTTTCTAGTAGCTCTTTGAAACTTGACAAAATAAAGGAGTTCTCAGTTTTGTCTCTATGGTTTGTTTCCTCTTCATGTAGCCCTAGGCACAGACTTTGGAAAAGCACTTTCATTGAGAGGGGTTGCCAAGCTTCTAAGAAATAACGAGTTTCCGAAATACCAGCAAATATTTTTTCACCCAATCTTGATGATACTTGTTGCTAATCATCAGTACACACATCCCACTTGGCTCACCAAATTTAGTTCTTCTAGGTTGAAGCGTTCGTGTACCCTAGCAGTTTTTATATTTAGGTTTCCCTCTGTTCTCTCCTATAAAGATAGATGAATTTGGAACTCTAAATCCAACATGGTTTGTAGTAGCTCTTTGAAACTTGACAAAATAAAGGAGTTCTCAGTTTTGTCTCTATGGTTTGTTTCCTCTTCAAGTAGCCCTAGGCACAGACTGTGGAAAGCACTTTCATTGAGAGGGGTTGCCAAACTTCTACGAAATAACGAGTTTCCGAAATACCACCAAATATTTTTTCACCCAATCTTGATGATACTTGGTGGTAATGATCAGTACACAAATCCCACTTGGCTCACCAAATTTTGTTCTTCTAGGTTGAAGCGTTCGTCTACAGTAGCAGTTTTTATATTTAGGTTTCACTCTGTTCTCTCCCATATAGATAGATGAATTTGGAACTCGAAATCCAACATGGTTTGTAGTAGCTCTTTGAAACTTGACAAAATAAAGGAGTTCTCAGTTTTGTCTCTATGGTTTGTTTCCTCTTCAAGTAGCCCTAGGCACAGACTGTGGAAAGCACTTTCATTGAGAGGGGTTGCCAAGCTTCTACGAAATAACGAGTTTCCGAAATACCAGCAAATATTTTTTCACCCAATCTTGATGATACTTGGTGCTAATGATCAGTACACAAATCCCACTTGGCTCACCAAATTTTGTTCTTCTAGGTTGAAGCGTTCGTGTACAGTAGCAGTTTTTATATTTAGGTTTCCCTCTGTTCTCTCCTATACAGATAGATGAATTTGGAACTCTAAAACCAACATGGTTTGTAGTAGCTCTTTGAGACTTGACAAAATAAAGGAGTTCTCAGTTTTGTCTGTATGGTTTGTTTCCTCTTCAAGTAGCCTTAGGCATAGACTGTGGAAAGAACTTTAATTGAGAGGGGTTGCCAAAGTTCTACGAAATAACGAGTTTCCGAAATACCAGCAAATATTTTTTCACCCAATCTTGATAATACTTGGTGGTAATGATCAGTACACAAATCCCACTTGGCTCACCAAATTTTGGTCTTCTAGGTTGAAGCCTTCGTCTACAGTAGCAGTTTTTATATTTAGGTTTCACTCTGTTCTATCCCATATAGATAGATGAATTTGGAACTCGAAATCCAACATGTTTTGTAGTAGCTCTTTGAAACTTGACAAAATAAAGGAGTTCTCAGCTTTGTCTCTATGGTTTGTTTCCTCTTCAAGTAGCCCTAGGCACAGACTGTGGAAAGCACTTTCATTGAGAGGGGTTGCCAAGCTTCTACGAAATAACGAGTTTCCGAAATACCAGCAAATATTTTTTCACCCAATCTTGATGATACTTGGTGCTAATGATCAGTACACAAATCCCACTTGGATCACCAAATTTTGTTCTTCTAGGTTGAAGCGTTCGTCTACAGTAGCAGTTTTTATATTTAGGTTTCCCTCTGTTCTCTCCTATGTAGAAAGATTAATTTGGAACTCTAAATCCAACATGGTTTGTAGTAGCCCTTGGAAACTTGAGAAAATAAAGGAGTTCTCAGTTTTGTCTCTATGGTTTGTTTCCTCTTCAAGTAGCCCTAGGCACAGACTGTGGAAAAGCACTTTCATTGAGAGGGGTTGCCAAGCTTCTAAGAAATAACGAGTTTCCGAAATACGAGCAAATATTTTTTCACCCAATCTTGATGATACTTGTTGCTAATGATCAGTACACAAATCCCACTAGGCTCACCAAATTTTGTTCTTCTAGGTTGAAGTGTTCGTCTACAGTAGCAGTTTTTATATTTAGGTTTCACTATGTTCTCTCATATATAGATAGATGAATTTGGAACTCTAAATCCAACATGGTTTGTAGTAGCTCTTTGAAACTTGACAAAATAAAGGAGTTCTCAGTTTTGTCTCTATGGTTTGTTTCCTCTTCATGTAGCCCTAGGCACAGACTTTGGAAAAGCACTTTCATTGAGAGGGGTTGCCAAGCTTCTACGAAATAACGAGTTTCCGAAATACCAGCAAATATTTTTTCACCCAATCTTGATGATACTTGGTGCTAATGATCAGTACACAAATCCCACTTGGCTCACCAAATTTTGTTCTTCTAGTTTGAAGCGTTCCTGTACAGTAGCAGTTTTTATATTTAGGTTTCCCTCTGTTCTCTCCTATACAGATAGATGAATTTGGAACTCTAAAACCAACATGGTTTGTAGTAGCTCTTTGAGACTTGACAAAATAAAGGAGTTCTCAGTTTTGTCTGTATGGTTTGTTTCCTCTTCAAGTAGCCTTAGGCATAGACTGTGGAAAGCACTTTAATTGAGAGGGGTTGCCAAAGTTCTACGAAATAACGAGTTTCCGAAATACCAGCAAATATTTTTTCACCCAATCTTGATAATACTTGGTGGTAATGATCAGTACACAAATCCCACTTGGCTCACCAAATTTTGCTCTTCTAGGGTGAAGCCTTCGTCTACAGTAGCAGTTTTTATATTTAGGTTTCACTCTGTTCTATCCCATATAGATAGATGAATTTGGAACTCGAAATCCAACATGTTTTGTAGTAGCTCTTTGAAACTTGACAAAATAAAGGAGTTCTCAGCTTTGTCTCTATGGTTTGTTTCCTCTTCAAGTAGCCCTAGGCACAGACTGTGGAAAGCACTTTCATTGAGAGGGGTTGCCAAGCTTCTACGAAATAACGAGTTTCCGAAATACCAGCAAATATTTTTTCACCCAATCTTGATGATACTTGGTGCTAATGATCAGTACACAAATCCCACTTGGATCACCAAATTTTGTTCTTCTAGGTTGAAGCGTTCGTCTACAGTAGCAGTTTTTATATTTAGGTTTCCCTCTGTTCTCTCCTATGTAGAAAGATTAATTTGGAACTCTAAATCCAACATGGTTTGTAGTAGCTCTTTGAAACTTGACAAAATAAAGGAGTTCTCAGTTTTGTCGCTATGGTTTGTTTCCTCTTCAAGTAGCCCTAGGCACAGACTGTGGAAAAGCACTTTCATTGAGAGGGGTTCCCAAGCTTCTAAGAAATCACGAGTTTCCGAAATACCAGCAAATTTTTTTTCACCCAATCTTGATGATACTTGGTGGTAATGATCAGTACACAAATCCCACTTGGCTCACCAAATTTTGTTCTTCTAGGTTGAAGCGTTCGTCTACAGTAGCAATTTTTATATTTAGGTTTCCCTCTGTTCTCTCCTATGTAGAAAGATGAATTTGGAACTCTAAATCCAACATGGTTTGTTGTAGCACTTTGAAACTTGACAAAATAAAGGAGTTCTCAGTTTTGTCTCTATGGTTTGTTTCCTCTTCAAGTAGCCCTAGGCACACACTGTGGAAAAGCACTTTCATTGAGAGGGGTTGCCAAGCTTCTACGAAATAACGAGTTTCCGAAATACCAGCAAATATTTTTTCACCCAATCTTGATGATACTTATTGCTAATGATCAGTACACAAATCCCACTAGGCTCACCAAATTTTGTTCTTCTAGGTTGAAGTGTTCGTCTACAGTAGCAGTTTTTATATTTAGGTTTCACTATGTTCTCTCATATATAGATAGATGAATTTGGAACTCTAAATCCAACATGGTTTGTAGTAGCTCTTTGAAACTTGACAAAATAAAGGAGTTCTCAGTTTTGTCTCTATGGTTTGTTTCCTCTTCATGTAGCCCTAGGCACAGACTTTGGAAAAGCACTTTCATTGAGAGGGGTTGCCAAGCTTCTAAGAAATAACGAGTTTCCGAAATACCAGCAAATATTTTTTCACCCAATCTTGATGATACTTGTTGCTAATCATCAGTACACACATCCCACTTGGCTCACCAAATTTAGTTCTTCTAGGTTGAAGCGTTCGTGTACACTAGCAGTTTTTATATTTAGGTTTCCCTCTGTTCTCTCCTATACAGATAGATGAATTTGGAACTCTAAATCCAACATGGTTTGTAGTAGCTCTTTGAAACTTGACAAAATAAAGGAGTTCTCAGTATTGTCTCTATGGTTTGTTTCCTCTTCAAGTAGCCCTAGGCACAGACTGTGGAAAGCACTTTCATTGAGAGGGGTTGCCAAACTTCTACGAAATAACGAGTTTCCGAAATACCAGCAAATATTTTTTCACCCAATCTTGATAATACTTGGTGGTAATGATCAGTCCACAAATCCCACTTGGCTCACCAAATTTTGTTCATCTAGGTTGAAGCGTTCATCTACAGTAGCAGTTTTTATATTTAGGTTTCACTCTGTTCTCTACCATATAGATAGATGAATTTGTAACTCGAAATCCAACACGGTTTGTAGTAGCTCTTTGAAACTTGACAAAATTAAGGAGTTCTCAGTTTTGTCTCTATGGTTTGTTTCCTCTTCATGTAGCCCTAGGCACAGACTGTGGAAAGCACTTTCATTGAGAGGGGTTGCCAAGCTTCTTCGAAATAAAGAGTTTCCGAAATACCGGCAAATATTTTTTCACCCAATCTTGATGATACTTGGTGCTAATGATCAGTACACAAATCCCACTTGGTTCACCAAATTTTGTTCTTCTAGGTTGAAGCGTTCGTCTACAGTAGCAGTTTTTATATTTAGGTTTCACTCTGTTCTCTCCCATATAGATAGATGAATTTGGAACTCGAAATCCAACATGGTTTGTAGTAGCTCTTTGAAACTTGACAAAATAAAGGAGTTCTCAGTTTTGTCTCTATGGTTTGTTTCCTCTTCAAGTAGCCCTAGGCACAGACTGTGGAAAGCACTTTAATTGAGAGGGGTTGCCAAGCTTCTACGAAATAACGAGTTTCCGAAATACCAGCAAATATTTTTTCACCCAATCTTGATGATACTTGGTGCTAATGATCAGTACACAAATCCCACTTGGCTCACCAAATTTTGTTCTTCTAGGTTGAAGCGTTCGTCTACAGTAGCAGTTTTTATATTTAGGTTTCCCTCTGTTCTCTCCTATGTAGAAAGATGAATTTGGAACTCTAAATCCAACATGGTTTGTAGTAGCTCTTTGAAACTTGACAAAATAAAGGAGTTCTCAGTATTGTCTCTATGGTTTGTTTCCTCTTCAAGTAGCCCTAGGCACAGACTGTGGAAAGCACTTTCATTGAGAGGGGTTGCCAAACTTCTACGAAATAACGAGTTTCCGAAATACCAGCAAATATTTTTTCACCCAATCTTGATAATACTTGGTGGTAATGATCAGTCCACAAATCCCACTTGGCTCACCAAATTTTGTTCTTCTAGGTTGAAGCGTTCATCTACAGTAGCAGTTTTTATATTTAGGTTTCACTCTGTTCTCTCCCATATAGATAGATGAATTTGGAACTCGAAATCCAACACGGTTTGTAGTAGCTCTTTGAAACTTGACAAAATAAAGGAGTTCTCAGTTTTGTCTCTATGGTTTGTTTTCTCTTCAAGTAGCCCTAGGCAAAGACTGTGCAAAGCACTTTCATTGAGAGGGGTTGCCAAGCTTCTTCGAAATAAAGAGTTTCCGAAATACCGGCAAATATTTTTTCACCCAATCTTGATGATACTTGGTGCTAATGATCAGTACACAAATCCCACTTGGTTCACCAAATTTTGTTCTTCTAGGTTGAAGCGTTCGTCTACAGTAGCAGTTTTTATATTTAGGTTTCACTCTGTTCTCTCCCATATAGATAGATGAAATTGGAACTCGAAATCCAACATGGTTTGTAGTAGCTCTTTGAAACTTGACAAAATAAAGGAGTTCTCAGTTTTGTCTCTATGGTTTGTTTCCTCTTCAAGTAGCCCTAGGCACAGACTGTGGAAAAGCAATTTCATTGAGAGGGGTTCCCAAGCTTCTAAGAAATCACGAGTTTCCGAAATACCAGCAAATTTTTTTTCACCCAATCTTGATGATACTTGGTGGTAATGATCAGTACACATATCCCACTTGGCTCACCAAATTTTGTTCTTCTAGGTTGAAGCGATCGTCTACAGTAGCAATTTTTATATTTAGGTTTCCCTCGGTTCTCTCCTATATAGAAAGATGAATTTGGAACTCTAAATCCAACATGGTTTGTTGTAGCTCTTTGAAACTTGACAAAATAAAGGAGTTCTCAGTTTTGTCTCTATGGTTTGTTTCCTCTTCAAGTAGCCCTAGGCACAGACTGTGGAAAAGCACTTTCATTGAGGGGGTTGCCAAGCTTCTAGGAAATAACGAGTTTCCGAAATACCAGCAAATATTTTTTCACCCAATCTTGATGATACTTGTTGCTAATGATCAGTACACAAATCCCACTAGGCTCACCAAATTTTGTTCTTCTAGGTTGAAGCGTTCGTCTACAGTAGCAGTTTTTATATTTAGGTTTCACTATGTTCTCTCATATATAGATAGATGAATTTGGAACTCTAAATCCAACATGGTTTGTAGTAGCTCTTTGAAACTTGACAAAATAAAGGAGTTCTCAGTTTTGTCTCTATGGTTTGTTTCCTCTGCATGTAGCCCTAGGCACAGACTTTGGAAAAGCACTTTCATTGAGAGGGGTTGCCAAGCTTCTAAGAAATAACGAGTTTCCGAAATACCAGCAAATATTTTTTCACCCAATCTTGATGATACTTGTTGCTAATCATCAGTACACACATCCCACTTGGCTCACCAAATTTAGTTCTTCTAGGTTGAAGCGTTCGTGTACACTAGCAGTTTTTATATTTAGGTTTCCCTCTGTTCTCTCCTATACAGATAGATGAATTTGGAACTCTAAATCCAACATGGTTTCTAGTAGCTCTTTGAAACTTGACCAAATAAAGGAGTTCTCATTTTTGTCTCTATGGTTTGTTTCCTCTTCAAGTAGCCCTAAGAAAAGACTGTGGAAAAGCCCTTTCATTGAAAGGGGTTGCCAAGCTTCCAAGAAATTACGAGTTTCCGAAATACCAGCAAATATTTTTTCTACCAATCTTGATGATACCTGGTGGTAATGACAAGTACACAAATCCCACTTGGCTCACCAATTTTTGTTCTTCTAGGTTGAAGCGTTCGTTTACAGTAGCAGTTTTTATTTTTAGGTTTCACTCTGTTCTCTCCTATATTGATAGATGAATTTGGAACTCTAAATCCAACATGGTTTTTAGTAGCTCTTTGAAACTTGACAAAAAAAAATAGTTCTCAGTTTTGTCTCTATGGTTTGTTTCCTCTTCATGTAGCCCTAAGTAGAGACTGTGGAAAAGCACTTTCATTGAAAGGGGTTGCCAAGCTTCCAAGAAATTACGAGTTTCTGAAATACCAGCAAATATTTTTTCAACCAAACTTGATGATACGTGGTGGTAATGACAAGTACACAAATCCCACTTGGCTCACCAATTTTTGTTCTTCTAGGTTGAAGCGTTCGTTTACAGTAGCAGTTTTTATTTTTAGGTTTCACTCTGTTCTCTGCTATATAGATAGATGCTTTTGGAACTCTAAATCCAACATGGTTTTTAGTAGCTCTTTGATACTTGACAAAAGAAAGCAGTTCTCAGTTTTGTCTCTATGGTTTGTTTCCTATTCAAGTAGCCCTAGGCACAGACTGTGTAAAAGCACTTTCATTGAGAGGGTTTGCCAAGCTTCTAAGAAATAATGTGTTTCCGAAATACCAGCAAATATTTTTTCACCCAATCTTGATGATACTTTGTGGTCATAATCCGTACACAAATCTCACTTGGCTCACCAAATTTTGTTCTACTAGGTTGAAGCGTTTGTCGACAGTAAACGTTTTTAAATTTAGGTTACCTTCTGTTCTCTCCTATACAGATAGATAAATTTGGAACTCTAAATCCAACATAGTTTGTAGTCGCTCTCTGAAACTCGAAAAAATAAAGGGGTTCTCAGTTTAGTCTCAATGGTTTGTTTCCTCTTCAAGTAGCTATAGGCACAGACTGTGGAAAAGCACTTTCATTGAGAGGGGTTGCCAAGCTTCTAAGAAATAACGAGTTTCCGAAATACCAGCAAATATTTTTTCACCCAATCTTGATGATACTTGGTGGTAATGATCAGTACACAAATCCCACTTGCCTCACCGAGTTTTGTTCTTCTAGGTTGAAGCGTTCGTCTACAGTAGCAGTTTTTATATTTAGGTTTCCATCTGTTCTCTAATATATAGATATATGAATTTGGAACTCTAAATTCAACATGGTTTGTAGTAGCTCTTTGAAACTTGACAAAATAAAGGAGTTCTCCGTTTTGTCTCTATGATTGTTTCCTCTTCAAGTAGCTCTAGGCCCAGACTGTGGAAAAGCACTTTCATTGAGATGGGTTGCCAAGGTTCTAAGAAATAACGAGTTTCCGAAATACCTGCAAATATTTTTTCACCCAATCTTGATGATACTTGGTGGTAATGTTCAGGACACAAATACCACTTGGCTCACAGAATTTTGTTCTTCTAGGTTGAAGCGTTCATCTACAGTAGCAGTTTTTATCTTTAGGTTTCCCTCTGTTCTCTCCTATATAGATAGATGAATTTGGAACTCTAAATCCAACATGGTTTGTAGTAGCTCTTTGAAACTTGACAAAATAAAGGAGTTCTCAGTTTTGTCTCTATGGTTTGTTTCCTCTTAAAGTAGCTCTAGGCACAGACTGTGGAAAAGCAATTTAATTGAGAGGGGTTGCCAAGCTTCTATGAAATAACGAGTTTCAGAAATACCAGCAAATATTTTTTACCCAATCTTGATGATACTTGGTGGTAATGATCAGGATACAAATCCCACTTGGTTCACCGAATTTTGTTCTTCTAGGTTGAAGCGTTAGTCTACAGTAGCAGTTTATATATTTAGGATTCCCTCTGTTCTCTCCTATATAGATAGATGAATTTGGAACTCTAAATCCAACATGGATTGTAGTAGCTCTTTGAAACTTGACAAAAAAAATGTAGTTTTCAGTTTTGTCTCTATGGTTTGTTTCCTCTTCAAGTAGCCCTAAGCAGAGACTGTGGAAAAGCAATTTCATTGAAAGGGGTTGCCAAGCTTCCAAGAAATTATGAGTTTCCCAAATACCAGCAAATATTCTTTCACCCAATCTTGTTGATACGTGGTGGTAATGATGAGTCCACAAATCCCACTTGGCTCACCAATTTTTGTTCTTCTAGGTTGAAGCGTTCGTTTACAGTAGCAGTTTTTAGATTTAGGTTTCACTCTGTTCTCTCCAATATAGATATTTGAATTTGGAACTCAAAATCCCACATGGTTTGCAGTAGCTCTTTGAAACTTGACAAAATAAAGTAGTTCTCATTTTTGTCTCTATGGTTTGTTGCCTCTTCAATTAGCCCTAGGCACAGACTGTGGAAAAGCATTTTCATTGAGATGGGTTGCCAAGCTTCTAAGAAATAACGAGTTTCCGAAATACCACCAAATATTTTTCCACCCAATCTTGATGATACTTGGTGGTAATGATCAGTACACAAATCCCACTTGGCTCACCGAATTTTGTTCTTCTAAGTTGAAGCGTTCATCTGCAGTAGCAGTTTTTATTTTTAGGTTTCCCTCTGTTCTCTCCTATATAGAGAGATGAATTTGGAACTCTAAATCCAACATGGTTTGTCGTAGCTCTTTGAAGCTTGACAAAAATAAGTAGTTCTCAGTTTTATCTCTATGGTTTGTTTCCTCTTCAAGTAGCCCTAAGAAAAGACTGTGGAAAAGCACTTTCATTGAAAGGGGTTGCCAAGCTTCCAAGAAATTACGAGTTTCCGAAATACCAGCAAATATTTTTTCAACCAATCTTGATGATACGTGGTGGTAATGACAAGTACACAAATCCCACTTGGCTCACCAATTTTTGTTCTTCTAGGTTGAAGCGTTCGTTTACAGTAGCAGTTTTTATTTTTAGGTTTCACTCTGTTCTCTCCTATATAGATAGATGAATTTGGAACTGTAAATCCAAAATGGATTGTAGTAGCTCTTTGAAACTTGACAAAAAAAAAGTAGTTTTCAGTTTTGTCTCTATGGTTTCTTTCCTCTTCAAGTAGCCCTAAGCAGAGACTGTGGAAAAGCAATTTCATTGAAAGGGGTTTCCAAGCTTCCAAGAAATTATGAGTTTCTGAAATGGCAGCAAATATTCTTTCACCCAATCTTGAGGATACGTGGTGGTAATGATGAGTCCACAAATCCCACTTGGCTCACCAATTTTTGTTCTTCTAGGTTGAAGCGTTCGTTTACAGTAGCAGTTTTTAGATTTAGGTTTCACTCTGTTCTCTCCTATATAGATATTTGAATTTGGAACTCTAAATCCCACATGGTTTGCAGTAGCTCTTTGAAGCTTGACAAAAATAAGTAGTTCTCAGTTTTGTCTCTACGGTTTGTTTCCTCTTCAAGTAGCCCTAAGAAGAGACTGTGGAAAAGCACTTTCATTGAAAGGGGTTGCCAAGCTTCCAAGAAATTACGAGTTTCCGAAATAACAGCAAATATTTTTTTCAACCAATCTTGATGATACATGGTGGTAATGACAAGTACACAAATCCCACTTGGCTCACCAATTTTTGTTCTTCTAGGTTGAAGCGTTCGTTTACAGTAGCAGTTTTTATTTTTAGATTTCACTCTGTTCTCTCCTATATTGATAGATGAATTTGGAACTCTAAATCCAACATGGTTTGATGTAGCTCTTTGAAACTTGACAAAATAAAAAAGTTCTCAGTTTTGTCTCTATGGTTTGTTTCCTCTTCAAGTAGCTCTAGGCACAGACTGTGGAAAAGCACTTTCATTGAGAGGGATTGCCAAGATTCTAAGAAATAAAAATTTTCCGAAATACCAGGAAATATTTTTCATCCAATCTTGATGATTCTTGGTGGTAATGATGAGGACACAAATCCCACTTGGCTCACCGAATTTTATTCTTCTAGGTTGAAGCGATTGTCTACAGTCGCAGTTTTTATATTTAGGTTTTCCTCTGTTCTCTCCTACATAGATATATGAATTTGGAACTCTAAATCCAACATGGTTTGTAGTAGCTCTTTGAAACTTGACAAAAAAGTAGTTCTCAATTTTGTCTCTATGGTTTGTTTCCACTTCACGTAGCCCTAAGCAAAGACTGTGGAAAAGCACTTTCATTGAAAAGGGTTGCCAAGCTTCCAAAGAAATTACGAGTTTCCGAAATACCAGCAAATATTTTTTCACGCAATCTTGATGATACTGGGTGGTAATACTCAGTAAACAAATCCCACTTGGCTCACCAAATTTTGTTCTTCTATGTTGAAGTGTTCGTCTACAGTAGCAGTTTTTATATTTAGGTTTCCCTCTGTTCTCTCCTATATAGATAGATGAATTTGGAACTCATAAATCCAATATGGTTTGTAGTAGCTCTTTGAAACTTGACAAAAAAAAGTAGTTCTCAGTTTTGTCTCTATGGTTTGTTTCCTCTTCAAGTAGCTCTATGCACAGACTGTGGAAAAGCACTTTCATTGAGAGGGGTTGCCAAGGTTCTAGAAATAACGATTTTCCGAAATACCAGCAAATATTTTTTCAACCAATCGTTATGATACTTGGCGGTAATGATCAGTACACAAATCTCACTTGGCTCACCAAATTTTGTTCTTCTAGTTTGAAGCGTTCGTCTACAGTAGCAGTTTTTATATTTAGGTTTCCCTCTGTTCTCTCCTATATAGATATATGAATTTGGAACTCAAAATCCAACATGGTTTGTATTAGCTCTTTGAAACTTGACAAAATAAAGGAGTTCTCAGTTTGATTCTTTGGTTTGTTTCCTCTTCAAGTAGCTCTAGGCACAGACTGTGGAAAAGCACTTTCATTGAGAGGGGTTGCCAAGCTTCTAAGAAATAACGAGGTTCCGAAATACCAGGATATATTTTTAAACCCAATCGTGATGATACTTGGTGGTAATGATCAGGACAAAAATCCCACTTGTCTCACCGAATTTTGTTCTTCTAGATTGAAGCGTTCGTCTACAGTAGCAGTTTTTATATTTAGGTTTCCTCTGTTCTCTAATATATAGATGTATGAATTTGGAACTCTAAATCCAACATGGTTTCTAGTAGCTCTTTGAAACTTGAAAAATAAAGGAGTTCTCCGTTTTGTCTCTATGATTTGTTTCCTCTTCAAGTAGCTCTAGGCCCAGACTGTGGAAAAGCACTTTCATTGTGAGGGGTTGCCCAGGTTCTAAGAAATAACGAGTTTCCGAAATACCTGCAAATATTTTTTCACCCAATCTTGATGATACTTGGTGGTAATGTTCAGGACACAAATCCCACTTGTCTCACCGAATTTTGTTCTTCTAGGTTGAAGCGTTCTTCTACAGTAGCAGTTTTTATATTTAGGTTTCCCTCTGTTCTCTCCTATATAGATAGATGAATTTGGAACTCTAAATCCAACATGGTTTGTAGTAGCTCTTTGAAGCTTGACCAAACAAAGTAGTTCTCATTTTTGTCTCTATGGTTTGTTTCCTCTTCAAGTAGCCCTAAGAAGAGACTGTGGAAAAGCACTTTCATTGAAAGGGGTTGCCAAGCTTCCAAGAAATTACGAGTTTCCGAAATACCAGCAAATATTTTTTTCAACCAATCTTGATGATACGTGGTGGTAATGACAAGTACACAAATCCCACTTGGCTCACCAATTTTTGTTCTTCTAGGTTGAAGCGTTCGTTTACAGTAGCAGTTTTTATTTTTAGGTTTCACTCTGTTCTCTCCTATATTGATAGATGAATTTGGAACTCTAAATACAACATGGTTTTTAGTAGCCCTTTGAAACTTGACAAAAAAAAAGTAGTTCTCAGTTTTGTCTCTATGGTTTGTTTCCTCTTCAAGTAGCCCTAAGTAGAGACTGTGGAAAAGCACTTTCATTGAAAGGGGTTTGCCAAGCTTCCCAAGAAATTACGAGTTTCTGAAATACCAGCAAATATTTTTTCAACCAAACTTGATGATACATGGTGGTAATGACAAGTACACAAATCCCACTTGGCTCACCAATTTTTGTTCTTCTAGGTTGAAGCGTTCGTCTACAGTAGCAGTTTTTATTTTTAGGTTTCCCTCTGTTCTCTCCTATATAGATAGATGAATTTGGAACTCAAAATCCAACATGGTTTGTATTAGCTCTTTGAAACTTGACAAAATAAAGGAGTTCTCAGTTTGATTCTATGGTTTGTTTCCTCTTCAAGTAGCTCTAGTCACAGACTGTGGAAAAGCACTTTCATTGAGAGGGGTTGCCAAGCTTCTAAGAAATAACGAGGTTCCGAAATACCAGGATATATTTTTAAACCCAATCGTGATGATACTGTGGTAATGATCAGGACAAAAATCCCACTTGTCGCACCGAATTTTGTTCTTCTAGATTGAAGCGTTCGTCTACAGTAGCAGTTTTTATATTTAGGTTTCCCTCTGTTCTCTAATATATAGATGTATGAATTTGGAACTCTAAATCCAACATGGTTTCTAGAGCTCTTTGAAACTTGAAAAATAAAGGAGTTCTCCGTTTTGTCTCTATGATTTGTTTCCTCTTCAAGTAGCTCTAGGCCCAGACTGTGGAAAAGCACTTCATTGTGAGGGGTTGCCCAGGTTCTAAGAAATAACGAGTTTCCGAAATACCTGCAAATATTTTTCACCCAATCTTGATGATACTTGGTGGTAATGTTCAGGACACAAATCCCACTTCTCTCACCGAATTTTGTTCTTCTAGGTTGAAGCGTTCGTCTACAGTAGCAGTTTTTATATTTAGGTTTCCCTCTGTTCTCTCCTATATAGATAGATGAATTTGGAACTCTAAATCCAACATGGTTGTAGTAGCTCTTTGAAGCTTGACCAAACAAAGTAGTTCTCATTTTGTCTCTATGGTTTGTTTCCTCTACAAGTAGCCCTAAGAAAAGACTGTGGAAAAGCCCTTTCATTGAAAGGGGTTGCCAAGCTTCCAAGAAATTACGAGTTTCCGAAATACCAGCAAATATTTTTTCAACCAATCTTGATGATACGTGGTGGTAATGACAAGTACACAAATCCCACTTGGCTCACCAATTTTTGTTCTTCTAGGTTGAAGCGTTCGTTTACAGTAGCAGTTTTTAATTTTAGGTTTCATTCTGTTCTCTCCTATATTGATAGATGAATTTGGAACTCTAAATCAAACATGGTTTTTAGTAGCTATTTGAAACTTGACAAAAAAAAGTAGTTCTCAGTTTTGTCTCTATGGTTTGTTTCCTCTTCAAGTAGCCCTAAGTAGAGACTGTGGAAAAGCACTTTCATTGAAAAGGGTTGCCAAGCTTCCAAAGAAATTACGAGTTTCCGAAATACCAGCAAATATTTTTTCACCCAATCTTGATGATACTTGGTGGTAATACTCAGTAAACAAATCCCACTTGGCTCACCAAATTTTGTTCTTCTATGTTGAAGCGTTCGTCTACAGTAGCAGTTTTTATATTTAGGTTTCCCTCTGTTCTCTCCTATATAGATAGATGAATTTGGAACTCTAAATCCAATATGGTTTGTAGTAGCTCTTTAAAACTTGACAAAAAAAGTAGTTCTCAGTTTTGTCTCTATGGTTTGTTTCCTCTTCAAGTAGCTCTATGCACAGACTGTGGAAAAGCACTTTCATTGAGAGGGGTTGCCAAGGTTCTAAGAAATAACGAGTTTCCGAAATACCAGCAAATATTTTTTCAACCAATCGTGATGATACTTGGCGGAAATGATCAGTACACAAATCTCACTTGGCTCACCAAATTTTGTTCTTCTAGGTTGAAGCGTTCGTCTACAGTAGCAGTTTTTATATTTAGGTTTCCCTCTGTTCTCTCCTATATAGATATATGAATTTGGAACTCAAAATCCAACATGGTTTGTATTAGCTCTTTGAAACTTGACAAAATAAAGGAGTTCTCAGTTTGATTCTATGGTTTGTTTCCTCTTCAAGTAGCTCTAGGCACAGACTGTGGAAAAGCACTTTCATTGAGAGGGGTTGCCAAGCTTCTAAGAAATAACGAGGTTCCGAAATACCAGGATATATTTTTAAACCCAATCGTGATGATACTTGGTGGTAATGATCAGGACAAAAATCCCACTTGTCTCACCGAATTTTGTTCTTCTAGATTGAAGCGTTCGTCTACAGTAGCAGTTTTTATATTTAGGTTTCCCTCTGTTCTCTAATATATAGATGTATGAATTTGGAACTCTAAATCCAACATGGTTTGTAGTAGCTCTTTGAAACTTGAAAAATAAAGGAGTTCTCCGTTTTGTCTCTATGATTTGTTTCCTCTTCAAGTAGCTCTAGGCCCAGACTGTGGAAAAGCACTTTCATTGTGAGGGGTTGCCCAGGTTCTAAGAAATAACGAGTTTCCGAAATACCTGCAAATATTTTTTCACCCAATCTTGATGATACTTGGTGGTAATGTTCAGGACACAAATCCCACTTGTCTCACCGAATTTTGTTCTTCTAGGTTGAAGCGTTCGTCTACAGTAGCAGTTTTTATATTTAGGTTTCCCTCTGTTCTCTCCTATATAGATAGATGAATTTGGAACTCTAAATCCAACATGGTTTGTAGTAGCTCTTTGAAGCTTGACCAAACAAAGTAGTTCTCATTTTTGTCTCTATGGTTTGTTTCCTCTTCAAGTAGCCCTAAGAAAAGACTGTGGAAAAGCCCTTTCATTGAAAGGGGTTGCCAAGCTTCCAAGAAATTACGAGTTTCCGAAATACCAGCAAATATTTTTTCAACCAATCTTGATGATACGTGGTGGTAATGACAAGTACACAAATCCCACTTGGCTCACCAATTTTTGTTCTTCTAGGTTGAAGCGTTCGTTTACAGTAGCAGTTTTTATTTTTAGGTTTCACTCTGTTCTCTCCTATATTGATAGATGAATTTGGAACTCTAAATCCAACATGGTTTTTAGTAGCTCTTTGATACTTGACAAAAGAAAGCAGTTCTCAGTTTTGTCTCTATGGTTTGTTTCCTATTCAAGTAGCAATAGGCACAGACTGTGTAAAAGCACTTTCATTGAGAGGGTTTGCCAAGCTTCTAAGAAATAATGTGTTTCCGAAATACCAGCAAATATTTTTTCACCCAATCTTGATGATACTTTGTGGTCATAATCCGTACACAAATCTCACTTGGCTCACCAAATTTTGTTCTTCTAGGTTGAAGCGTTTTTCTACAGTAAAAGTTTTTAAATTTAGGTTACCTTCTGTTCTCTCCTATACAGATAGATGAATTTGGAACTCTAAATCCAACATAGTTTGTAGTCGCTCTCGGAAACTTGACAAAATAAAGGGGTTCTCAGTTTAGTCTCAATGGTTTGTTTCCTCTTCAAGTAGCTCTAGGCACAGACTGTGGAAAAGCACTTTCATTGAGAGGGGTTGCCAAGCTTCTAAGAAATAACGAGTTTCCGAAATACCAGCAAATATTTTTTCACCCAATCTTGATAATACTTGGTGGTAATGATCAATACACAAATCCCACTTGCCTCACCGAATTTTGTTCTTCTAGATAGAAGGGTTCGTCTACAGTAGCAGTTTTTATATTTAGGTTTCCCTCTGTTCTCTAATATATAGATATATGAATTTGGAACTCTAAATCCAACATGGTTTGTAGTAGCTCTTTGAAACTTGACAAAATAAAGGAGTTCTCCGTTTTGTCTCTATGATTGTTTCCTCTTCAAGTAGCTCTAGGCACAGACTGTGGAAAAGCACTTTCACTGAGAGGGGTTGCCAAGGTTCTAAGAAATAACGAGTTTCCGAAATACCTGCAAATATTTTTTCACCCAATCTTGATGATACTTGGTGGTAATGATCAGGATACAAATCCCACTTGGTTCTCCAAATTTTGTTCTTCTAGGTTGAAGCGTTCGTCTACAGTAGCAGTTTTTATATTTAGGATTCCCTCTGTTCTCTCCTATATAGATAGATGTATTTGGAACTCTAAATCCAACATGGATTGTAGTAGCTCTTTGAAAGTTGACAAAAAAAAAGTAGTTTTCAGTTTTGTCTCTATGGTTTGTTTCCTCTTCAAGTAGCCCTAAGCAGAGACTGTGGAAAAGCAATTTCATTGAAAGGGGTTGCCAAGCTTCCAAGAAATTATGAGTTTCCGAAATACCAGCAAATATTCTTTCACCCAATCTTGATGATACGTGGTGGTAATGATGAGTCCACAAATCCCACTTGGCTCACCAATTTTTGTTCTTCTAGGTTGAAGCGTTCGTTTACAGTAGCAGTTTTTAGATTTAGGTTTCACTCTGTTCTCTCCTATATAGATATTTGAATTTGGAACTCTAAATACCACATGGTTTGCAGTAGCTCTTTGAAACTTGACAAAATAAAGTAGTTCTCATTTTTGTCTCTATGATTTGTTTCCTCTTCAATTAGCCCTAGGCACAGACTGTGGAAAAGCATTTTCATTGAGATGGGTTGCCAAGCTTCTAAGAAATAATGAGTTTCCGAAATACCACCAAATATTTTTTCAACCAATCTTGATGATACTTGGTGGTAATGAACAGTACACAAATCCCACTTGGCTCACCGAATTTTGTTCTTCTAAGTTGAAGCGTTCATCTACACTAGCAGTTTTTTTTTTTAGGTTTCCCTCTGTTCTCTCCTATATAGATAGATGAATTTGGAACTCTAAATCCAACATGGTTTGTAGTAGCTCTTTGAAGCTTGACAAAAATAAGTAGTTCTCAGTTTTATCTCTATGGTTTGTTTCCTCTTCAAGTAGCCCTAAGAAAAGACTGTGGAAAAGCACTTTCATTGAAAGGGGTTGCCAAGCTTCCAAGAAATTACGAGTTTCCGAAATACCAGCAAATATTTTTTCTACCAATCTTGATGATACGTGGTGGTAATGACAAGTACACAAATCCCACTTGGCTCACCAATTTTTGTTCTTCTAGGTTGAAGCGTTCATTTACAGTAGAAGTTTTTATTTTTAGGTTTCACTCTGTTCTCTCCTATATTGATAGATGAATTTGGAACTCTAAATCCAACATGGTTTGATGTAGCTCTTTGAAACTTGACAAAATAAAAAAGTTCTCAGTTTTGTCTCTAGGGTTTGTTTCCTCTTCAAGTAGCTCTAGGCCCAGACTGTGGAAAAGCACTTTCATTGAAAGGGGTTGCCAAGCTTCCAAGAAATTACGAGTTTCCGAAATACCAGCAAATATTTTTTCAACCAATCTTGATGATACGTGGTGGTAATGACAAGTACACAAATCCCACTTGGCTCACCAAATTTTGTTCTTCTAGGTTGAAGCGTTCGTTTACAGTAGCAGTTTTTATTTTTAGGTTTCACTCTGTTCTCTCCTATATAGATAGATGAATTTGGAACTCTAAATCCAACCTGGATTGTAGTAGCTCTTTGAAACTTGACAAAAAAAAAGTAGTTTTCAGTTTTGTCTCTATGGTTTGTTTCCTCTTCAAGTAGCCCTAAGCAGAGACTGTGGAAAAGCAATTTCATTGAAAGGGGTTTCCAAGCTTCCAAGAAATTATGAGTTTCTGAAATACCAGCAAATATTCTTTCACCCAATCTTGATGATACGTGGAGGTAATGATGAGTCCACAAATCCCACTTGGCTCACCAATTTTTGTTCTTCTAGGTTGAAGCGTTCGTTTACAGTAGAGTTTTTAGATTTAGGTTTCACTCTGTTCTCTCCTATATAGATATTTGAATTTGGAACTCTAAATCCCACATGGTTTGATGTAGCTCTTTGAAACTTGACAAAATAAAAAAGTTCTCAGTTTTGTCTCTATGGTTTGTTTCCTCTTCAAGTAGGTCTAGGCACAGACTGTGGAAAAGCACTTTCATTGAGAGGGATTGCCAAGATTCTAAGAAATAACAATTTTCCGAAATACCAGGAAATATTTTTCATCCAATCTTGATGATTCTTGGTGGTAATGATGAGGACACAAATCCCACTTGGCTCACCGAATTTTATTCTTCTAGGTTGAAGCGATTGTCTACAGTCGCAGTTTTTATATTTAGGTTTTCCTCTGTTCTCTCCTATATAGATAGATGAATTTGGAACTCTAAATCCAACATGGTTTGTATTAGCTCTTTGAAACTTGACAAAAAAGTAGTTCTCAGTTTTGTCTCTATGGTTTGTTTCCACTTCACGTAGCCCTAAGCAAAGACTGTGGAAAAGCACTTTCATTGAAAAGGGTTGCCAAGCTTCCAAAGAAATTACGAGTTTCCGAAATACCAGCAAATATTTTTTCACCCAATCTTCATGATACTTGGTGGTAATACTCAGTAAACAAATCCCACTTGGCTCACCAAATTTTTTTCTTCTATGTTGAAGCGTTCGTCTACAGTAGCAGTTTTTATATTTAGGTTTCCCTCTGTTCTCTCGTATATAGATAGATGAATTTGGAACTCTAAATCCAATATGGTTTGTAGTAGCTCTTTGAAACTTGACAAAAAAAAGTAGTTCTCAGTTTTGTCTCTATGGTTTGTTTCCTCTTCTAGTAGCTCTATGCACAGACTGTGGAAAAGCACTTTCATTGAGAGGGGTTGCCAAGGTTCTAAGAAATAACGAGTTTCCGAAATACCAGCATATATTTTTTCAACCAATCGTGATGATACTTGGCGGTAATGATCAGTACACAATTCTCACTTGGCTCACCAAATTTTGTTCTTCTAGGTTGAAGCGTTCGTCTACAGTAGCAGTTTTTATATTTAGGTTTCCCTCTGTTCTCTCCTATATAGATATATGAATTTGGAACTCAAAATCCAACATGGTTTGTATTAGCTCTTTGAAACTTGACAAAATAAAGGAGATCTCAGTTTGATTCTATGGTTTCTTTCCTCTTCAAGTAGCTCTAGGCACAGACTGTGGAAAAGCACTTTCATTGAGAGGGGTTGCCAAGCTTCTAAGAAATAACGAGGTTCCGAAATACCAGGATATATTTTTAAACCCAATCGTGATGATACTTGGTGGTAATGATCACGACAAAAATCCCACTTGTCTCACCGAATTTTGTTCTTCTAGATTGAAGCGTTCGTCTACAGTAGCAGTTTTTATATTTAGGTTTCCCTCTGTTCTCTAATATATAGATGTATGAATTTGGAACTCTAAATCCAACATGGTTTGTAGTAGCTCTTTGAAACTTGAAAAATAAAGGAGTTCTCCGTTTTGTCTCTATGATTTGTTTCCTCTTCAAGTAGCACTAGGCCCAGACTGTGGAAAAGCACTTTCATTGAGAGGGGTTGCCCAGGTTCTAAGAAATAACGAGTTTCCGAAATACCTGCAAATATTTTTTCACCCAATCTTGATGATACTTGGTGGTAATGTTCAGGACACAAATCCCACTTGTCTCACCGAATTTTGTTCTTCTAGGTTGAAGCGTTCGTCTACAGTAGCAGTTTTTATATTTAGGTTTCCCTCTGTTCTCTCCTATAAAGATAGATGAATTTGGAACTCTAAATCCAACATGGTTTGTAGTAGCTCTTTGAAGCTTGACCAAACTAAGTAGTTCTCATTTTTGTCTCTATGGTTTGTTTCCTCTTCAAGTAGCCCTAAGAAAAGACTGTGGAAAAGCACTTTCATTGAAAGGGGTTGCCAAGCTTCCAAGAAATTACGAGTTTCCGAAATACCAGCAAATATTTTTTCAACCAATCTTGATGATACGTGGTGGTAATGACAAGTACACAAATCCCACTTGGCTCACCAATTTTTGTTCTTCTAGGTTGAAGCGTTCGTTTACAGTAGCAGTTTTTATTTTTAGGTTTCACTCTGTTCTCTCCTATATTGATAGATGAATTTGGAACTCTAAATCCAACATGGTTTTTAGTAGCTCTTTGAAACTTGACAAAAAAAAAGTAGTTCTCAATTTTGTCTCTATGGTTTGTTTCCTCTTGAAGTAGCCCTAAGTAGAGACTGTGGAAAAGCACTTTCATTGAAAGGGGTTGCCAAGCTTCCAAGAAATTACGAGTTTCTGAAATACCAGCAAATATTTTTTCAACCAAACTTGATGATACGTGGTGGTAATGACAAGTACACAAATCCCACTTGGCTCACCAATTTTTGTTCTTCTAGGTTGAAGCGTTCGTTTACAGTAGCAGTTTTTATTTTTATTTTTCACTCTGTTCTCTGCTATATAGATAGATGCTTTTGGAACTCTAAATCCAACATGGTTTGTAGTAGCTCTTTGAAATTTGACAAAATAAAGGAGTTCTCCGTTTTGTCTCTATGATTGTTTCCTCTTCAAGTAGCTCTAGTCCCAGACTGTGGAAAAGCACTTTCATTGAGAGGGGTTGCCAAGGTTCTAAGAAATAACGAGTTTCCGAAATACCTGCAAATATTTTTTCACCCAATCTTGATGATACTTGGTGGTAATGTTCAGGACACAAATACCACTTGGCTCACAGAATTTTGTTCTTCTAGGTTGAAGCGTTCATCTAGAGTAGCAGTTTTTATATTTAGGTTTCCCTCTGTTCTCTCCTATATAGATAGATGAATTTGGAACTCTAAATCCAACATGGTTTGTAGTAGATCTTTGAAACTTGACAAAATAAAGGAGTTCCCAGTTTTGTCTCTATGGTTTCTTTCCTCTTAAAGTATCTCTAGGCACAGACTGTGGAAAAGCAATTTAATTGAGAGGGGTTGCTAAGCTTCTAAGAAATAACGAGTTTCCGAAATACCAGCAAATATTTTTTTACCCAATCTTGATGATACTTGGTGGTAATGATCAGGATACAAATCCCACTTGGCTCACCGAATTTTGTTCTTCTAGGTTGAAGCGTTCGTCTACAGTAGCAGTTTTTATATTTAGGTTTCCCTCTGTTCTCTCCTATATAGATAGATGAATTTGGAACTCTAAATCCAACATGGATTGTAGTAGCTCTTTGAAACTTGACAAAAAAAAAAAGTAGTTTTCAGTTTTGTCTCTATGGTTTCTTTCCTCTTCAAGTAGCCCTAAGCAGAGACTGTGGAAAAGCAATTTCATTGAAAGGGGTTGCCAAGCTTCCAAGAAATTATGAGTTTCCGAAATACCAGCAAATATTCTTTCACCCAATCTTGATGATACGTGGTGGTAATGATGAGTCCACAAATCCCACTTGGCTCACCAATTTTTGTTCTTCAAGATTGAAGCGTTCGTTTACAGTAGCAGTTTTTATGTTTAGGTTTCACTCTGTTCTCTCCTATATAGATATTTGAATTTGGAACTCTAAATCCCACATGGTTTGCAGTAGCTCTTTGAAACTTGACAAAATAAAGTAGTTCTCATTTTTGTCTCTATGGTTTGTTTCATCTTCAATTAGCCCTAGGCACAGACTGTGGAAAAGCATTTTCATTGAGATGGGTTGCCAAGCTAATAAGAAATAACGAGTTACCGAAATACCACCAAATATTTTTTCACCCAATCTTGATGATACTTGGTGGTAATGATCAGTACACAAATCCCACTTGGCTCACCGAATTTTGTTCTTCTAAGTTGAAGCGTTCATCTACAGTAGCAGTTTTTATTTTTAGGTTTCCCTCTGTTCTCTCCTATATAGATAGATGAATTTGGAACTCTAAATCCAACAGGGTTGGTAGTAGCTCTTTGAAGCTTGACAAAAATAAGTAGTTCTCAGTTTTATCTCTATGGTTTGTTTCCGCTTCAAGTAGCCCTAAGAAAAGACTGTGGAAAAGCACTTTCATTGAAAGGGGTTGCCAAGCTTCCAAGAAATTACGAGTTTCCGAAATACCAGCAAACATTTTTTCAACCAATCTTGATGATACGTGGTGGTAATGACAAGTACACAAATCCCACTTGGCTCACCAATTTTTGTTCTTCTAGGTTGAAGCGTTCGTTTACAGTAGCAGTTTTTATTTTTAGGTTTCACTCTGTTCTCTCCTATATAGATAGATGAATTTGGAACTCTAAATCCCACATGGTTTGCAGTAGCTCTTTGAAACTTGACAAAATAAAGTAGTTCTCCTTTTTGTCTCTATGGTTTGTTTCCTCTTCAATTAGCCCTAGGCACAGACTGTGGAAAAGCATTTTCATTGAGATGGGTTGCCAAGCTTCTAAGAAATAACGAGTTTCCGAAATACCACCAAATATTTTTTCACCCAATCTTGATGATACTTGGTGGTAATGATCAGAACACAAATCCCACTTGGCTCACCGAATTTTGTTCTTCTAATTTGAAGCGTTCATCTACAGTAGCAGTTTTTATTTTTAGGTTTCCCTCTGTTCTCTCCTATATAGATAGATGAATTTGGAACTCTAAATCCAACATGGATTGTAGTAGCTCTTTGAAGCTTGACAAAAATAAGTAGTTCTCAGTTTTGTCTCTATGGTTTGTTTCCTCTTCAAGTAGCTCAATGCACAGACTGTGGAAAAGCACTTTCATTGAGAGGGGTTGCCAAGGTTCTAAGAAATAACGAGTTTCCGAAATACCAGCAAATATTTTTTCAACCAATCGTGATGATACTTGGCGGTAATGATCAGTACACAATTCTCACTTGGCTCACCAAATTTTGTTCTTCTAGGTTGAAGCGTTCGTCTACAGTAGCAGTTTTTATATTTAGGTTTCCCTCTGTTCTCTCCTATATAGATATATGAATTTGGAACTCAAAATCCAACATGGTTTGTATTAGCTCTTTGAAACTTGACAAAATAAAGGAGTTCTCAGTTTGATTCTATGGTTTGTTTCCTCTTCAAGTAGCTCTAGGCACAGACTGTGGAAAAGCACTTTCATTGAGAGGGGTTGCCAAGCTTCTAAGAAATAACGAGGTTCCGAAATACCAGGATATATTTTTAAACCCAATCGTGATGATACTTGGTGGTAATGATCAGGACAAAAATCCCACTTGTCTCACCGAATTTTGTTCTTCTAGATTGAAGCGTTCGTCTACAGTAGCAGTTTTTATATTTAGGTTTCCCTCTGTTCTCTAATATATAGATGTATGAATTTGGAACTCTAAATCCAACATGGTTTGTAGTAGCTCTTTGAAACTTGAAAAATAAAGGAGTTCTCCGTTTTGTCTCTATGATTTGTTTCCTCTTCAAGTAGCTCTAGGCCCAGACTGTGGAAAAGCACTTTCATTGAGAGGGGTTGCCCAGGTTCTAAGAAATAACGAGTTTCCGAAATACCTGCAAATATTTTTTCACCCAATCTTGATGATACTTGGTGGTAATGTTCAGGACACAAATCCCACTTGTCTCACCGAATTTTGTTCTTCTAGGTTGAAGCGTTCGTCTACAGTAGCAGTTTTTATATTTAGGTTTCCCTCTGTTCTCTCCTATATAGATAGATGAATTTGGAACTCTAAATCCAACATGGTTTGTAGTAGCTCTTTGAAGCTTGACCAAACTAAGTAGTTCTCATTTTTGTCTTTATGGTTTGTTTCCTCTTCATGTAGCCCTAAGAAGAGACTGTGGAAAAGCACTTTCATTGAAAGGGGTTGCCAAGCTTCCAAGAAATTACGAGTTTCCGAAATACCAGCAAATATTTTTTCAACCAATCTTGATGATACGTGGTGGTAATGACAAGTACACAAATCCCACTTGGCTCACCAATTTTTGTTCTTCTAGGTTGAAGCGTTCGTTTACAGTAGCAGTTTTTATTTTTAGGTTTCACTCTGTTCTCTCCTATATTGATAGATGAATTTGGAACTCTAAATCCAACATGGTTTTTAGTAGCTCTTTGAAACTTGACAAAAAAAAAGTAGTTCTCAGTTTTGTCTCTATGGTTTGTTTCCTCTTCAAGTAGCCCTAAGTAGAGACTGTGGAAAAGCACTTTCATTGAAAGGGGTTGCCAAGCTTCCAAGAAATTACGAGTTTCTGAAATACCAGCAAATTTTTTTTCAACCAAACTTGATGATACGTGGTGGTAATGACAAGTACACAAATCCCACTTGGCTCACCAATTTTTGTTCTTCCAGGTTGAAGCGTTCGTTTACAGTAGCAGTTTTTATTTTTAGGTTTCACTCTGTTCTCTGCTATATAGATAGATGCTTTTGGAACTCTAAATCCAACATGGTTTTTAGTAGCTCTTTGATACTTGACAAAAGAAAGCAGTTCTCAGTTTTGTCTCTATGGTTTGTTTCCTATTCAAGTAGCCCTAGGCACAGACTGTGTAAAAGCACTTTCATTGAGAGGGTTTGCCAAGCTTCTAAGAAATAATGTGTTTCCGAAATACCAGCAAATATTTTTTCACCCAATCTTGATGATACTTTGTGGTCATCTTCCGTACACAAATCTCACTTGGCTCACCAAATTTTCTTCTTCTAGGTTGAAGCGGTTGTCTACAGTAAAAGTTTTTAAATTTAGGTTACCCTCTGTTCTCTCCTATATAGATAGATGAATTTGGAACTCTAAATCCAACATAGTTTGTAGTCGCTCTCGGAAACTTGACAAAATAAAGGGGTTCTCAGTTTATTCTCAATGGTTTGTTTCCTCTTCAAGTAGCTCTAGGCACAGACTGTGGAAAAGCACCTTCATTGAGAGGGGTTGCCAAGCTTCTAAGAAATAACGAGTTTCCGAAATACCAGCAAATATTTTTTCACCCAATCTTGATGATACTTGGTGGTAATGTTCAGGACACAAATCCCACTTGTCTCACCGAATTTTGTTCTTCTAGGTTGAAGCGTTCATCTACAGTAGCAGTTTTTATATTTAGGTTTCCCTCTGTTCTCTCCTATATTGATAGATGAATTTGGAACTCTAAATCCAACGTGGTTTGTAGTAGCTCTTTGAAACTTGACAAAATAAAGGAGTTCTCAGTTTTGTCTCTATGGTTTCTTTCCTCTTAAAGTAGCTCTAGGCACAGACTGTGGAAAAGCAATTTAATTGAGAGGGGTTGCCAAGCTTCTAGAAATAACGAGTTTCAGAAATACCTGCAAATATTTTTTTTACCCAATCTTGATGATACTTGGTGGTAATGATCAGGATACGAATCCCACTTGGCTCACCGAATTTTGTTCTTCTAGGTTGAAGCGTTCGTCTACAGTAGCAGTTTTTATATTTAGGATTCCCTCTGTTCTCTCCTATATAGATATTTGAATTTGGAACTCTAAATCCCACATGGTTTGCAGTAGCTCTTTGAAACTTGACAAAATAAAGTAGTTCTCATTTTTGTCTCTATGGTTTGTTTCCTCTTCAATTAGCCCTAGGCACAGACTGTGGAAAAGCATTTTCATTGAGATGGGTTGCCAAGCTAATAAGAAATAACGAGTTACCGAAATACCACCAAATATTTTTTCACCCAATCTTGATGATACTTGGTGGTAATGATCAGTACACAAATCCCACTTGGCTCACCGAATTTTGTTCTTCTAAGTTGAAGCGTTCATCTACAGTAGCAGTTTCTATTTTTAGGTTTCCCTCTGTTCTCTCGTATATAGATAGATGAATTTGGAACTCTAAATCCAACAGGGTTTGTAGTAGCTCTTTGAAGCTTGATAAAAATAAGTAGTTCTCAGTTTTATCTCTATGGTTTCTTTCCGCTTCAAGTAGCCCTAAGAAAAGACTGTGGAAAAGCACTTTCATTGAAAGGGGTTGCCAAGCTTCCAAGAAATTACGAGTTTCCGAAATACCAGCAAACATTTTTTCAACCAATCTTGATGATACGTGGTGGTAATGACAAGTACACAAATCCCACTTGGCTCACCAATTTTTGTTCTTCTATGTTGAAGCGTTCGTTTACAGTAGCAGTTTTTATTTTTAGGTTTCACTCTGTTCTCTCCTATATAGATAGATGAATTTGGAACTCTAAATCCCACATGGTTTGCAGTAGCTCTTTGAAACTTGACAAAATAAAGTAGTTCTCCTTTTTGTCTCTATGGTTTGTTTCCTCTTCAATTAGCCCTAGGCACAGACTGTGGAAAAGCATTTTCATTGAGATGGGTTGCCAAGCTTCTAAGAAATAACGAGTTTCCGAAATACCACCAAATATTTTTTCACCCAATCTTGATGATACTTGGTGGTAATGATCAGAACACAAATCCCACTTGGCTCACCGAATTTTGTTCTTCTAAGTTGAAGCGTTCATCTACAGTAGCAGTTTTTATTTTTAGGTTTCCCTCTGTTCTCTCCTATATAGATAGATGAATTTGGAACTCTAAATCCAACATGGATTGTAGTAGCTCTTTGAAGCTTGACAAAAATAAGTAGTTCTCAGTTTTGTCTCTATGGTTTGTTTCCTCTTCAAGTAGCTCAATGCACAGACTGTGGAAAAGCACTTTCATTGAGAGGGGTTGCCAAGGTTCTAAGAAATAACGAGTTTCCGAAATACCAGCAAATATTTTTTCAACCAATCGTGATGATACTTGGCGGTAATGATCAGTACACAATTCTCACTTGGCTCACCAAATTTTGTTCTTCTAGGTTGAAGCGTTCGTCTACAGTAGCAGTTTTTATATTTAGGTTTCCCTCTGTTCTCTCCTATATAGATATATGAATTTGGAACTCAAAATCCAACATGGTTTGTATTAGCTCTTTGAAACTTGACAAAATAAAGGAGTTCTCAGTTTGATTCTATGGTTTGTTTCCTCTTCAAGTAGCTCTAGGCACAGACTGTGGAAAAGCACTTTCATTGAGAGGGGTTGCCAAGCTTCTAAGAAATAACGAGGTTCCGAAATACCAGGATATATTTTTAAACCCAATCGTGATGATACTTGGTGGTAATGATCAGGACAAAAATCCCACTTGTCTCACCGAATTTTGTTCTTCTAGATTGAAGCGTTCGTCTACAGTAGCAGTTTTTATATTTAGGTTTCCCTCTGTTCTCTAATATATAGATGTATGAATTTGGAACTCTAAATCCAACATGGTTTGTAGTAGCTCTTTGAAACTTGAAAAATAAAGGAGTTCTCCGTTTTGTCTCTATGATTTGTTTCCTCTTCAAGTAGCTCTAGGCCCAGACTGTGGAAAAGCACTTTCATTGAGAGGGGTTGCCCAGGTTCTAAGAAATAACGAGTTTCCGAAATACCTGCAAATATTTTTTCACCCAATCTTGATGATACTTGGTGGTAATGTTCAGGACACAAATCCCACTTGTCTCACCGAATTTTGTTCTTCTAGGTTGAAGCGTTCGTCTACAGTAGCAGTTTTTATATTTAGGTTTCCCTCTGTTCTCTCCTATATAGATAGATGAATTTGGAACTCTAAATCCAACATGGTTTGTAGTAGCTCTTTGAAGCTTGACCAAACTAAGTAGTTCTCATTTTTGTCTTTATGGTTTGTTTCCTCTTCAAGTAGCCCTAAGAAGAGACTGTGGAAAAGCACTTTCATTGAAAGGGGTTGCCAAGCTTCCAAGAAATTACGAGTTTCCGAAATACCAGCAAATATTTTTTCAACCAATCTTGATGATACGTGGTGGTAATGACAAGTACACAAATCCCACTTGGCTCACCAATTTTTGTTCTTCTAGGTTGAAGCGTTCGTTTACAGTAGCAGTTTTTATTTTTAGGTTTCACTCTGTTCTCTCCTATATTGATAGATGAATTTGGAACTCTAAATCCAACATGGTTTGATGTAGCTCTTTGAAACTTGACAAAATAAAAAAAGTTCTCAGTTTTGTCTCTATGGTTTGTTTCCTCTTCAAGTAGCTCTAGGCACAGACTGTGGAAAAGCACTTTCATTGAGAGGGATTGCCAAGATTCTAAGAAATAACAATTTTCGGAAATACCAGGAAATATTTTTCATCCAATCTTGATGATTCTTGGTGGTAATGATGAGGACCCAAATCCCACTTGGCTCACCGAGTTTTATTCTTCTAGGTTGAAGCGATTGTCTACAGTCGCAGTTTTTATATTTAGGTTTTCCTCTGTTCTCTCCTATATAGATAGATGAATTTGGAACTCTAAATCCAACATGGTTTGTAGTAGCTCTTTGAAACTTGACAAAAAAGTAGTTGTCAGTTTTGTCTCTATGGTTTGTTTCCACTTCACGTAGCCGTAAGCAAAGACTGTGGAAAAGCACTTTCATTGAAAAGTGTTGCCAAGCTTCCAAAGAAATTACGAGTTTCCGAAATACCAGCAAATATTTTTTCACCCAAACTTGATGATACTTGGTGGTAATAATCAGTAAACAAATCCCACTTGGCTCAAGAAATTTTGTTCTTCTATGTTGAAGCGTTCGTCTACAGTAGCAGTTTTTATATTTAGGTTTCCCTCTGTTCTCTCCTATATAGATAGATGAATTTGGAACTCTAAATCCAATATGGTTTGTAGTAGCTCTTTGAAACTTGACAAAAAAAAGTAGTTCTCAGTTTTGTCTCTATGGTTTGTTTCCTCTTCAAGTAGCTCTATGCACAGACTGTGGAAAAGCACTTTCATTGAGAGGGGTTGCCAAGGTTCTAAGAAATAACGAGTTTCCGAAATACCAGCAAATATTTTTTCAACCAATCGTGATGATACTTGGCGGTAATGATCAGTACACAATTCTCACTTGGCTCACCATATTTTGTTCTTCTAGGTTGAAGCGTTCGTCTACAGTAGCAGTTTTTATATTTAGGTTTCCCTCTGTTCTCTCCTATATAGATATATGAATTTGGAACTCAAAATCCAACATGGTTTGTATTAGCTCTTTGAAACTTGACAAAATAAAGGAGTTCTCAGTTTGATTCTATGGTTTGTTTCCTCTTCAAGTAGCTCTAGGCACAGACTGTGGAAAAGCACTTTCATTGAGAGGGGTTGCCAAGCTTCTAAGAAATAATGAGGTTCCGAAATACCAGGATATATTTTTAAACCCAATCGTGATGATACTTGGAGGTAATGATCAGGACAAAAATCCGACTTGTCTCACCGAATTTTGTTCTTCTAGATTGAAGCGTTCGACTACAGTAGCAGTTTTTATATTTAGGTTTCCCTCTGTTCTCTAATATATAGATGTATGAATTTGGAACTCTAAATCCAACATGGTTTGTAGTAGCTCTTTGAAACTTGAAAAATAAAGGAGTTCTCCGTTTTGTCTCATTGATTTGTTTCCTCTTCAAGTAGCTCTAGGCCCAGACTGTGGAAAAGCACTTTCATTGTGAGGGGTTGCCCAGGTTCTAAGAAATAACGAGTTTCCCAAATACCTGCAAATATTTTTTCACCCAATCTTGATGATAGTTGGTGGTAATGTTCAGGACACAAATCCCACTTGTCTCACCGAATTTTGTTCTTCTAGGTTGAAGCGTTCGTCTACAGTAGCAGTTTTTATATTTAGGTTTTCCTCTGTTCTCTCCTATATAGATAGATGAATTTGGAACTCTGAATTCAACATGGTTTGTAGTAGCTCTTTGAAACTTGACAAAAAAAAGTAGTTCTCAGTTTTGTCTCTATGGTTTGTTTCCTATTCAAATAGCCCTAGGCACAGACTGTGTAAAAGCACTTTCATTGAGAGGGTTTGCCAAGATTCTAAGAAATAATGTGTTTCTGAAATACCAGCAAATATTTTTTCCCCAATCTTGATGATACTTTGTGGTCATAATCCGTACACAAATCTCACTTGGCTCACCAAATTTTGTTCTTCTAGGTTGAAGCGTTTGTCTACAGTAAAAGTTTTTAAATTTAGGTTACCCTCTGTTCTCTCCTATATAGATAGATGAATTTGGAACTCTAAATCCAAGATAGTTTGTAGTCGCTCTCGGAAACTTGACAAAATAAAGGGGTTCTCAGTTTAGTCTCAATGGTTTGTTTCCTCTTCAAGTAGCTCTAGGCACAGACTGTGGAAAAGCACTTTCATTGAGAGGGGTTGCCAAGCTTCTAAGAAATAACGAGTTTCCGAAATACCAGCAAATATTTTTTCACCCAATCTTGATGATACTTGGTGGTAATGATCAGTACACAAATCCCACTTGCCTCACCGAATTTTGTTCTTCTAGATTGAAGCGTTCGTCTACAGTAGCAGTTTTTATATTTAGGTTTCCCTCTGTTCTCTAATATATAGATGTATGAATTTGGAACTCTAAATCCAACATGGTTTGTAGTAGCTCTTTGAAACTTGAAAAATAAAGGAGTTCTCCGTTTTGTCTCATTGATTTGTTTCCTCTTCAAGTAGCTCTAGGCCCAGACTGTGGAAAAGCACTTTCATTGTGAGGGGTTGCCCAGGTTCTAAGAAATAACGAGTTTCCCAAATACCTGCAAATATTTTTTCACCCAATCTTGATGATAGTTGGTGGTAATGTTCAGGACACAAATCCCACTTGTCTCACCGAATTTTGTTCTTCTAGGTTGAAGCGTTCGTCTACAGTAGCAGTTTTTATATTTAGGTTTTCCTCTGTTCTCTCCTATATAGATAGATGAATTTGGAACTCTGAATTCAACATGGTTTGTAGTAGCTCTTTGAAACTTGACAAAAAAAAGTAGTTCTCAGTTTTGTCTCTATGGTTTGTTTCCTATTCAAATAGCCCTAGGCACAGACTGTGTAAAAGCACTTTCATTGAGAGGGTTTGCCAAGATTCTAAGAAATAATGTGTTTCTGAAATACCAGCAAATATTTTTTCCCCAATCTTGATGATACTTTGTGGTCATAATCCGTACACAAATCTCACTTGGCTCACCAAATTTTGTTCTTCTAGGTTGAAGCGTTTGTCTACAGTAAAAGTTTTTAAATTTAGGTTACCCTCTGTTCTCTCCTATATAGATAGATGAATTTGGAACTCTAAATCCAAGATAGTTTGTAGTCGCTCTCGGAAACTTGACAAAATAAAGGGGTTCTCAGTTTAGTCTCAATGGTTTGTTTCCTCTTCAAGTAGCTCTAGGCACAGACTGTGGAAAAGCACTTTCATTGAGAGGGGTTGCCAAGCTTCTAAGAAATAACGAGTTTCCGAAATACCAGCAAATATTTTTTCACCCAATCTTGATGATACTTGGTGGTAATGATCAGTACACAAATCCCACTTGCCTCACCGAATTTTGTTCTTCTAGATTGAAGCGTTCGTCTACAGTAGCAGTTTTTATATTTAGGTTTCCCTCTGTTCTCTAATATATAGATATATGAATTTGGAACTCTAAATCCAACATGGTTTGTAGTAGCTCTTTGAAACTTGACAAAAAAAAGTAGTTCTCAGTTTTGTCTCTATGGTTTGTTTCCTCTTCAAGTAGCTCTATGCACAGACTGTGGAAAAGCACTTTCATTGAGAGGGGTTGCCAAGGTTCTAAGAAATAACGAGTTTCCGAAATACTAGCAAATATTTTTTCAACCAATCGTGATGATACTTGGCGGTAATGATCAGTACACAATTCTCACTTGGCTCACCAAATTTTGTTCTTCTACGTTGAAGCATTCGTCTACAGTAGCAGTTTTTATATTTAGGTTTCCCTCTGTTCTCTCCTATATAGATATATGAATTTGGAACTCAAAATCCAACATGGTTTGTATTAGCTCTTTGAAACTTGACAAAATAAAGGAGTTCTCAGTTTGATTCTAAGGTTTGTTTCCTCTTCAAGTAGCTCTAGTCACAGACTGTGGAAAAGCACTTTCATTGAGAGGGGTTGCCAAGCTTCTAAGAAATAACGAGGTTCCGAAATACCAGGATATATTTTTAAACCCAATCGTGATGATACTTGGTGGTAATGATCAGGACAAAAATCCCACTTGTCTCACCGAATTTTGTTCTTCTAGATTGAAGCGTTCGTCTACAGTAGCAGTTTTTATATTTAGGTTTCCCTCTGTTCTCTAATATATAGATGTATGAATTTGGAACTCTAAATCCAACATGGTTTGTAGTAGCTCTTTGAAACTTGAAAAATAAAGGAGTTCTCTGTTTTGTCTCTATGATTTGTTTCCTCTTCAAGTAGCTCTAGGCCCAGACTGTGGAAAAGCACTTTCATTGAGAGGGGTTGCCCAGGTTCTAAGAAATAATGAGTTTCCAAAATACCTGCAAATATTTTTTCACCCAATCTTGATGATACTTGGTGGTAATGTTCAGGACACAAATCCCACTTGTCTCACCGAATTTTGTTCTTCTAGGTTGAAGCGTTCGTCTACAGTAGCAGTTTTTATATTTAGGTTTCCCTCTGTTCTCTCCTATATAGTTAGATGAATTTGGAACTCTAAATCCAACATGGTTTGTAGTAGCTCTTTGAAGCTTGACCAAACTAAGTATTTCTGATTTTTGTCTCTATTTTTTGTTTCCTCTTCAAGTAGACCTAAGAAAAGACTGTGGAAAAGCACTTTCATTGAAAGGGGTTGCCAAGCTTCCAAGAAATTACGAGTTTCCGAAATACCAGCAAATCTTTTTTCAACCAATCTTGATGATACGTGGTGGTAATGACAAGTACACAATTCCCACTTGGCTCACCAATTTTTGTTCTTCTAGGTTGAAGCGTTCGTTTACAGTAGCAGTTTTTATTTTTAGGTTTCACTCTGTTCTCTAATATATTGATAGATGAATTTGGAACTCTAAATCCAACATGGTTTGTAGTAGCTCTTTGAAACTTGACAAAAAAAAAGTAGTTCTCAGTTTTGTCTCTATGGTTTGTTTCCTCTTCAAGTAGCCCTAAGTAGAGACTGTGGAAAAGCACTTTCATTGAAAGGGGTTGCCAAGCTTCCAAGAAATTACGAGTTTCTGAAATACCAGCAAATATTTTTTCAACCAAACTTGATGATACGTGGTGGTAATGACAAGTACACAAATCCCACTTGGCTCACCAATTTTTGTTCTTCTAGGTTGAAGCGTTCGTTTACAGTAGCAGTTTTTATTTTTAGGTTTCACTCTGTTCTCTGCTGTATAGATAGATGCTTTTGGAACTCTAAATCCAACATGGTTTTTAGTAGCTCTTTGATACTTGACAAAAGAAAGCAGTTCTCAGTTTTGTCTCTATGGTTTGTTTCCTATTCAAGTAGCCCTAGGCACAGACTGTGTAAAAGCACTTTCATTGAGAGGGTTTGCCAAGCTTCTAAGAAATAATGTGTTCCCGAAATACCAGCAAATATTTTTTCACCCAATCTTGATGATACTTTGTGGTCATCTTCGGTACACAAATCTCACTTGGCTCACCAAATTTTGGTCTTCTAGGTTGAAGCGTTTGTCTACAGTAAAAGTTTTTAAATTTAGGTTACCCTCTGTTCTCTCCGATATAGATAGATGAATTTGGAACTCTAAATCCAACATAGTTTGTAGTCGCTCTCAGAAACTTGACAAAATAATGGGGTTCTCAGTTTAGTCTCAATGGTTTGTTTCCTCTTCAAGTAGCTCTAGGCACAGACTGTGGAAAAGCACTTTCATTGAGAGGGGTTGCCAAGCTTCTAAGAAATAACGAGTTTCCGAAATACCAGCAAATATTTTTTCAACCAAACTTGATGATACTTGGTGGTAATGATCAGTACACAAATCCCACTTGCCTCACCGAATTTTGTTCTTCTAGATTGAAGCGTTCGTCTACAGTAGCAGTTTTTATATTTAGGTTTCCCTCTGTTCTCTAATATATAGATATATGAATTTGGAACTCTAAATCCAACATGGTTTGTAGTAGCTCTTTGAAACTTGACAAAAAAAAGTAGTTCTCAGTTTTGTCTCTATGGTTTGTTTCCTCTTCAAGTAGCTCTATGCACAGACTGTGGAAAAGCACTTTCATTGAGAGGGGTTGCCAAGGTTCTAAGAAATAACGAGTTTCCGAAATACTAGCAAATATTTTTTCAACCAATCGTGATGATACTTGGCGGTAATGATCAGTACACAATTCTCACTTGGCTCACCAAATTTTGTTCTTCTACGTTGAAGCATTCGTCTACAGTAGCAGTTTTTATATTTAGGTTTCCCTCTGTTCTCTCCTATATAGATAGATGAATTTGGAACTCAAAATCCAACATGGTTTGTATTAGCTCTTTGAAACTTGACAAAATAAAGGAGTTCTCAGTTTGATTCTATGGTTTGTTTCCTCTTCAAGTAGCTCTAGTCACAGACTGTGGAAAAGCACTTTCATTGAGAGGGGTTGCCAAGCTTCTAAGAAATAACGAGGTTCCGAAATAGCAGGATATATTTTTAAACCCAATCGTGATGATACTTGGTGGTAATGATCAGGACAAAAATCCCACTTGTCTCACCGAATTTTGTTCTTCTAGATTGAAGCGTTCGTCTACAGTAGCAGTTTTTATATTTAGGTTTCCCTCTGTTCTCTAATATATAGATGTATGAATTTGGAACTCTAAATCCAACATGGTTTGTAGTAGCTCTTTGAAACTTGAAAAATAAAGGAGTTCTCCGTTTTGTCTCTATGATTTGTTTCCTCTTCAAGTAGCTCTAGGCCCAGACTGTGGAAAAGCACTTTCATTGAGAGGGGTTGCCCAGGTTCTAAGAAATAATGAGTTTCCAAAATACCTGCAAATATTTTTTCACCCAATCTTGATGATACTTGGTGGTAATGTTCAGGACACAAATCCCACTTGTTTCACCGAATTTTGTTCTTCTAGGTTGAAGCGTTCGTCTACAGTAGCAGTTTTTATATTTAGGTTTCCCTCTGTTCTCTCCTATATAGTTAGATGAATTTGGAACTCTAAATCCAACATGGTTTGTAGTAGCTCTTTGAAGCTTGACCAAACTAAGTAGTTCTGATTTTTGTCTCTATTTTTTGTTTCCTCTTCAAGTAGCCCTAAGAAAAGACTGTGGAAAAGCACTTTCATTGAAAGGGGTTGCCAAGCTTCCAAGAAATTACGAGTTTCCGAAATACCAGCAAATCTTTTTTCAACCAATCTTGATGATACGTGGTGGTAATGACAAGTACACAAATCCCACTTGGCTTACCAATTTTTGTTCTTCTAGGTTGAAGCGTTCGTTTACAGTAGCAGTTTTTATTTTTAGGTTTCACTCTGTTCTCTCCTATATTGATAGATGAATTTGGAACTCTAAATCCAACATGGTTTTTAGTAGCTCTTTGAAACTTGACAAAAAAAAAGTAGTTCTCAGTTTTGTCTCTATGGTTTGTTTCCTCTTCAAGTAGCCCTTAATAGAGACTGTGGAAAAGCACTTTCATTGAAAGGGGTTGCCAATCTTCCAAGAAATTACAAGTTTCTGAAATACCAGCAAATATTTTTTCAACCAAACTTGATGATACGTGGTGGTAATGACAAGTACACAAATACCACTTGGCTCACCAATTTTTGTTCTTCTAGGTTGAAGCGTTCGTTTACAGTAGCAGTTTTTATTTTTAGGTTTCACTCTGTTCTCTGCTGTATAGATAGATGCTTTTGGAACTCTAAATCCAACATGGTTTTTAGTAGCTCTTTGATACTTGACAAAAGAAAGCAGTTCTCAGTTTTGTCTCTATGGTTTGTTTCCTATTCAAGTAGCATTAGGCACAGACTGTGTAAAAGCACATTCATTGAGAGGGTTTGCCAAGCTTCTAAGAAATAATGTGTTCCCGAAATACCAGCAAATATTTTTTCACCCAATCTTGATGATACTTTGTGGTCATCTTCGGTACACAAATCTCACGTGGCTCACCAAATTTTGTTCTTCTAGGTTGAAGCGTTTGTCTACAGTGAAAGTTTTTAAATTTAGGTTACCCTCTGTTCTCTCCTATATAGATAGATGAATTTGGAACTCTAAATCCAACATAGTTTGTAGTCGCTCTCAGAAACTTGACAAAATAAAGGGGTTCTCAGTTTAGTCTCAATGGTTTGTTTCCTCTTCAAGTAGCTCTAGGCACAGACTGTGGAAAAGCACTTTCATTGAGAGGGGTTGCCAAGCTGCTAAGAAATAACGAGTTTCCGAAATACCAGCAAATATTTTTTCACCCAATCTTGATGACACTTGGTGGTAATGATCAGTACACAAATCTCACTTGCCTCACCGAATTTTGTTCTTCTAGATTGAAGCGTTCGTCTACAGTAGCAATTTTTATATTTAGGTTTCCTTCTGTTCTCTAATATATAGATATATGAATTTGGAACTCTAAATAAAACATGGTTTGTAGTAGCTCTTTGAAATTTGACAAAATAAAGGAGTTCTCCGTTTTGTCTCTATGATTGTTTCCTCTTCAAGTAGCTCTAGGCCCAGACTCTGGAAAAGCACTTTCATTGAGAGGGGTTGCCAAGGTTCTAAGAAATAACGAGTTTCCGAAATACCTGCAAATATTTTTTCACCCAATCTTGATGATACTTGGTGGTAATGTTCAGGACACAAATACCACTTGGCTCACAGAATTTTGTTCTTCTAGGTTGAAGCGTTCATCTTGAGTAGCAGTTTTTATATTTAGGTTTCCTTCTGTTCTCTCCTATATAGATAGATGAATTTGGAACTCTAAATCCAACATGGTTTGTAGTAGCTCTTTGAAACTTGACAAAATAAAGGAGTTCTCAGATTTGTCTCTATGGTTGCTTTCCTCTTAAAGTAGCCCTAAGTAGAGACTGTGGAAAAGCACTTTCATTGAAAGGGGTTGCCAAGCTTAAAAGAAATTACGAGTTTCTGAAATACCAGCAAATATTTTTTCAACCAAACTTGATGATACGTGGTGGTAATGACAAGTACACAAATCCCACTTGGCTCACCAATTTTTGATCTTTTAGGCTGAAGCGTTCGTTTACAGTAGCAGTTTTTATTTTTAGGTTTCACTCTGTTCTCTGCTATATAGATAGATGCTTTTGGAACTCTAAATCCAACATGGTTTTTAGTAGCTCTTTGATACTTGACAAAAGAAAGCAGTTCTCAGTTTTGTCTCTATGGTTTGTTTCCTATTCAAGTAGCCCTAGGCACAGACTGTGTAAAAGCACTTTCATTGAGAGGGTTTGCCAAGCTTCTAAGAAATAATGTGTTTCCGAAATACCAGCAAATATTTTTTCACCCAATCTTGATGATACTTTGTGGTCATCTTCCGTACACAAATCTCACTTGGGTCACCAAATTTTGTTCTTCTAGGTTGAAGCGGTTGTCTACAGTAAAAGTTTTTAAATTTAGGTTACCCTCTGTTCTCTAATATAGATAGATTGATGAATTTGGAACTCTAAATCCAACATAGTTTGTAGTCGCTCTCGGAAACTTGACAAAATAAAGGGGTACTCAGTTTATTCTCAATGGTTTGTTTTCTCTTCAAGTAGCTCTAGGCACAGACTGTGGAAAAGCACTTTCATTGAGAGGGGTTGCCAAGCTTCTAAGAAATTACGAGTTTCCGAAATACCAGCAAATATTTTTTCACCCAATCTTGATGATACTTGGTGGTAATGTTCAGGACACAAATCCCACTTGTCTCACCGAATTTTGTTCTTCTAGGTTGAAGCGTTCATCTACAGTAGCAGTTTTTATATTTAGGTTTCCCTCTGTTCTCTCCTATATAGATAGATGAATTTGGAACTCTAAATCCAACATGGTTTGTAGAAGCTCTTTGAAATTTGACAAAATAAAGGAGTTTTCAGTTTTGTCTCTATGGTTTCTTTCCTCTTAAAGTAGCTCTAGGCACAGACTGTGGAAAAGCAATTTAATTGAGAGGGGTTGCCAACCTTCTAAGAAATAACGAGTTTCAGAAATACCAGCAAATATTTTTTTACCCAATCTTGATGATACTTGGTGGTAATGATCAGGATACAAATCCCACTTGGCTCACCGAATTTTGTTCTTCTAGGTTGAAGCGTTCGTCTACAGTAGCAGTTTTTATATTTAGGATTCCCTCTGTTCTCTCCTATATAGATATTTGAATTTGGAACTCTAAATCCCACATGGTTTGCAGTAGCTCTTTGAAACTTGACAAAATAAAGTAGTTCTCCTTTTTGTCTCTATGGTTTGTTTCCTCTTCAATTAGCCCTAGGCACAGACTGTGGAAAAGCATTTTCATTGAGATGGGTTGCCAAGCTACTAAGAAATAACGAGTTTCCGAAATACCACCAAATATTTTTTCACCCAATCTTGATGATACTTGGTGGTAATGATCAGTACACAAATCCCACTTGGCTCACCGAATTTTGTTCTTCTAAGTTGAAGCGTTCATCTACAGTAGCAGTTTTTATTTTTAGGTTTCTCTCTGTTCTCTCCTATATAGATAGATGAATTTGGAACTCTAAATCCAACAGGGTTTGTAGTAGCTCTTTGAAGCTTGACAAAAATAAGTAGTTCTCAGTTTTATCTCTATGGTTTGTTTCCGCTTCAAGTAGCCCTAAGAAAAGACTGTGGAAAAGCACTTTCATTGAAAGGGGTTGCCAAACTTCCAAGAAATTACGAGTATCCGAAATACCAGCAAATATTTTTTCAACCAATCTTGATGATACGTGGTGGTAATGACAAGTACACAAATCCCACTTGGCTCACCAATTTTTGTTCTTCTAGGTTGAAGCGTTCGTTTACAGTAGCAGTTTTTATTTTTAGGTTTCACTCTGTTCTCTCCTACATAGATAGATGAATTTGGATCTCTAAATCCAACATGGATTGTAGTAGCTCTTTGAAACTTCACAAAAAAAAGTAGTTTTCAGTTTTGTCTCTATGCTTTGTTTCCTCTTCAAGTAGCCCTAAGCAGAGACTGTGGAAAAGCAATTTCATTGAATGGGGTTTCCAAGCTTCCAAGAAATTATGAGTTTCCGAAATACCAGCAAATATTCTTTCACCCAATCTTGATGATACGTGGTGGTAATGATGAGTCCACAAATCCCACTTGGCTCAATAATTTTTGTTCTTCTAGGTTGAAGCGTTCCTTTACAGTAGCAGTTTTTAGATTTAGGTTTCACTCTGTTCTCTCCTATATAGATATTTGAATTTGGAACTCTAAAGCCCACATGGTTTGCAGTAGCTCTTTGAAACTTGACAAAATAAAGTAGTTCTCATTTTTGTCTCTATGGTTTGTTTCCTCTTCAATTAGCCCTAGGCACAGACTATGGAAAAGCATTTTCATTGAGATGGGTTGCCAAGCTTCTAAGAAATAACGGGTTTCCGAAATACGACCAAATATTTTTTCACCCAATCTTGATGATACTTGGTGGTAATGATCAGTACACAAATCCTACTTGGCTCACCGAATTTTGTTCTTCTAAGTTGAAGCGTTCATCTACAGTAGCAGTTTTTATTTTTAGGTTTCCCTCTGTTCTCTCCTATATAGATAGATGAATTTGGAACTCTAAATCCAACATGGTTTGTAGTAGCTCTTTGAAGCTTGACAAAATTAAGTAGTTCTCAGTTTTGTCTCTATTGTTTGTTTCCTCTTCAAGTAGCCCTAAGAAAAGACTGTGGAAAAGCACTTTCATTGAAAGGGGTTGCAAAGCTTCCAAGAAATTACGAGTTTCCGAAATACCAGCAAAAATTTTTTCAACCAATCTTGATGATACATGGTGGTAATGACAAGTACACAAATCCCACTTGGCTCACCAAATTTTGTTCTTCTAGGTTGAAGCGTTCGTTTACAGTAGCAGTTTTTATTTTTAGGTTTCACTCTGTTCTCTCCTATATTGATAGATGAATTTGGAACTCTAAATCCAACATGGTTTGATGTAGCTCTTTGAAACTTGACAAAATAAAAAAGTTCTCAGTTTTGTCTCTATGGTTTGTTGCCTCTTCAAGTAGCTCTAGGCACAGACTGTGGAAAAGCACTTTCATTGAGAGGGATTGCCAAGATTCTAAGAAATAACAATTTTCCGAAATACCAGGAAATATTTTTCATCCAATCTTGATGATTCTTGGTGGTAATGATGAGGACACAAATCAAACTTGGCTCACCGAGTTTTATTCTTCTAGGTTGAAGCAATTGTCTACAGTCGCAGTTTTTATATTTAGGTTTTCCTCTGTTCTCTCCTATATAGATAGATGAATTTGGAACTCTAAATCCAACATGGTTTGTAGTAGCTCTTTGAAACTTGACAAAAAAGCAGTTCTCAGTTTTGTCTCTATGGTTTGTTTCCACTTCACGTAGCCCTAAGCAAAGACTGTGGAAAAGCACTTTCATTGAAAAGGGTTGCCAAGCTTCCAAAAAAATTACAAGTTTCCAAAATACCAGCAAATATTTTTTCACCCAAACTTGATGATACTTGGTGGTAATAATCAGTAAACAAATCCGACTTGGCTCACCATATTTTTGTTCTTCTATGTTGAAGCGTTCGTCTACAGTAGCAGTTTTTATATTTAGGTTTCCCTCTGTTCTCTCCTATATAGATAGATGAATTTGGAACTCTAAATCCAATATGGTTTGTAGTAGCTCTTTGAAACTTGACAAAAAAAAGTAGTTCTCAGTTTTGTCTCTATGGTTTGTTTCCTATTCAAGTAGCTCTATGCACAGACTGTGGAAAAGCACTTTCATTGAGAGGGGTTGCCAAGGTTCTAAGAAATAACGAGTTTCCGAAATACCAGCAAATATTTTTTCAACCAATCGTGATGATACTTGGCGGTAATGATCAGTACACAATTCTCACTTGGCTCACCAAATTTTGTTCTTCTAGGTTGAAGCGTTCGTCTACAGTAGCAGTTTTTATATATAGGTTTCCCTCTGTTCTCTCCTATATAGATATATGAATTTGGAACTCAAAATCCAACATGGTTTGTATTAGCTCTTTGAAACTTGACAAAATAAAGGAGTTCTCAGTTTGATTCTATGGTTTGTTTCCTCTTCAAGTAGCTCTAGGCACAGACTGTGGAAAAGCACTTTCATTGAGAGGGGTTGCCAACCTTCTAAGAAATAACGAGGTTCCGAAATACCAGGATATATTTTTAAACCCAATCGTGATGATACTTGGTGGTAATGATCACGACAAAAATCCCACTTGTCTCACCGAATTTTGTTCTTCTAGATTGAAGCGTTCGACTATAGTAGCAGTTTTTATACTTAGGTTTCCTCTGTTCTCTAATATATAGATGTATGAATTTGGAACTCTAAATCCAACATGGTTTGTAGTAGCTCTTTGAAACTTGAAAAATAAAGGAGTTCTCCGTTTTGTCTCATTGATTTGTTTCCTCTTCAAGTAGCTCTAGGCCAGACTGTGAAAAGCACTTTCATTGAGAGGGGTTGCCCAGGTTCCAAGAAATAACAAGTTTCTGAAATACCTGCAAATATTTTTTCACCCAATCTTGATGATAGTTGGTGGTAATGAAAAACCAAGTACACAAATCCCACTTGGCTCACCAATTTTTGTTCTTCTAGGTTGAAGCGTTCGTCTACAGTAGCAGTTTTTATATTTAGGTTCACTCTGTTCTCTCCTATATTGATAGATGAATTTGGAACTCTAAATCCAACATGGTTTTTAGTAGCTCTTTGAAACTTGACAAAAAAGATAGTTCTCAGTTTTGTCTCTATGGTTTGTTTCCTCTTCAAGTAGCCTAAGTAGAGACTGTGGAAAAGCACTTTCATTGAAAGGGGTTGCCAAGCTTCCAAGAAATTACGAGTTTCTGAAATACCAGCAAATATTTTTTCAACCAAACGTGATGATACGTGGTGGTAATGACAAGTACACAAATCCCACTTGGCTCACCAATTTTTGTTCTTCTAGGTTGAAGCGTTCGTTTACAGTAGCAGTTTTTATTTTTAGGTTTCACTCTGTTCTCTGCTATATAGATAAATGCTTTTGGAACTCTAAATCCAACATGGTTTTTAGTAACTCTTTGATACTTGACAAAAGAAAGCAGTTCTCAGTTTTGTCTCTATGGTTTGTTTCCTATTCAAGTAGCCCTCGGCACAGACTGTGTAAAAGCACTTTCATTGAGAGGGTTTGCCAAGCTTCTAAGAAATAATGTGTTTCCGAAATACCAGCAAATATTTTTTCCCCAATCTTGATGATACTTTGTGGTCATAAACCGCACACAAATCTCACTTGTCTCACCAAATTTTGTTCTTCTAGGTTGAAGCGTTTGTCTACAGTAAAAGTTTTTAAATTTAGGTTACCCTCTGTTCTCTCCTATATAGATAGATGAATTTGGAACTCTAAATCCAACATAGTTTGTAGTCGCTCTCGGAAACTTGACAAAATAAAGGGGTTCTCAGTTTAGTCTCAATGGTTTGTTTCCTCTTCAAGTAGCTCTAGGCACAGACTGTGGAAAAGCACTTTCATTGAGAGGGGTTGCCAAGCTTCTAAGAAATAACGAGTTTCCAAAATACCTGAAATATTTTTTCACCCAATCTTGATGATACTTGGAGGTAATGATCAGTACACAAATCCCACTTGCCTCACCGAATTTTGTTCTTCTAGATTGAAGCGTTCGTCTACAGTAGCAGTTTTTATATTTAGGTTTCCCTCTGTTCTCTAATATATAGATATATGAATTTGGAACTCTAAATCCAACATGGTTTGTAGTAGCTCTTTGAAACTTGACAAAATAAAGGAGTTCTCCGTTTTGTCTCTATGATTGTTTCCTGTTCAAGTAGCTCTACGCCCAGACTGTGGAAAAGCACTTTCATTGAGAGGGGTTGCCAAGGTTCTAAGAAATAACGAGTTTCCGAAATACCTGCAAATATTTTTCACCCAATCTTGATGATAATTGGTGGTAATGTTCAGGACACAAATACCACTTGGCTCACAGAATTTTGTTCTTCTAGGTTGAAGCGTTCATCTACAGTAGCAGTTTTTATATTTAGGTTTCCCTTTGTTCTCTCCTATATAGATAGATGAATTTGGAACTCTAAATCCAACATGGTTTGTAGTAGCTCTTTGAAACTTGACAAATTAAAGGAGTTCTCAGTTTTGTCTGTATGGTTTCTTTCCTCTTAAAGTAGCTCTAGGCACAGACGGTGGAAAAGCACTTTCATTGAGAGGGGTTGCCCAGGTTCTAAGAAATAACGAGTTTCAGAAATACCAGCAAATATTTTTTTATCCAATCATGATGATACTTGGTGGTAATGATCAGGATACAAATCCCACTTGGCTCACCGAATTTTGTTCTTCTAGGTTGAAGCGTTCGTCTACAGTAGCAGTTTTTATATTTAGGATTCCCTCTGTTCTCTCCTATATAGATAGATAAATTTGGAACTCTAAATCCAACATGGATTGTAGTAGCTCTTTGAAACTTGACAAAAAAGTAGTTTTCAGTTTTGTCTCTATGGTTTGTTTCCTCTTCAAGTAGCCCTAAGCAGAGACTGTGGAAAAGCAATTTCATTGAAAGGGGTTGCCAAGCTTCCAAGAAATTATGAGTTTCCGAAATACCAGCAAATATTCTTTCACCCAATCTTGATGATACGTGGTGGTAATGATGAGTCCACAAATCCCACTTGGCTCACCAATTTTTGTTCTTCTAGGTTGAAGCGTTCGTTTACAGTAGCAGTTTTTAAGTTTAGGTTTCACTCTGTTCTCTCCTATATAGATATTTGAATTTGGAACTCTAAATCCCACATGGTTTGCAGTAGCTCTTTGAAACTTGACAAAATAAAGTAGTTCTCATTTTTGTCTCTATGGTTTGTTTCCTCTTCAATTAGCCCTAGGCACAGACTGAGTAAAAGCATTTTCATTGAGATGGGTTGCCAAGCTACTAAGAAATAACGAGTTTCCGAAATACCACCAAATATTTTTTCACCCAATCTTGATGATACTTGGTGGTAATGATCAGTACACAAATCCCACTTGGCTCACCGAATTTTGTTCTTCTAATTTGAAGCGTTTATCTACAGTAGCAGTTTTTATTTTTAGGTTTTATTTTATTTTTAGGTTTCCCTCTGTTCTCTCCTATGTAGATAGATGAATTCGGAACTCTGAATCCAACATGGTTTGATGTAGCTCTTTGAAACTTGACAAAATATAAAAGTTCTCAATTTTGTCTCTATGGTTTGTTTCCTCTTCAAGTAGCTCTAGGCACAGACTGTGGAAAAGCACTTTCATTGAGAGGGATTGCCAAGATTCTAAGAAATAACAATTTTCCGAAATACCAGGAAATATTTTTCATCCAATCTTGATGATTCTTGGTGGTAATGATGAGGACACAAATCCCACTTGGCTCACCGAATTTTATTCTTCTAGGTTGAAGCGATTATCTACAGTCGCAGTTTTTATATTTAGGTTTTCCTCTGTTCTCTCCTATATAGATAGATGAATTTGGAACTCTAAATCCAACATGATTTGTATTAGCTCTTTGAAACTTGACAAAAAAAAGTAGTTCTCATTTTTGTCTCTATGGTTTGTTTCCTCTTCACGTAGCCCTAAGTAAAGACTGTGGAAAAGCCATTTCATTGAAAAGGGTTGCCAAGCTTCCAAAGAAATTACGAGTTTCTGAAATACCAGCAAATATTTTTTCACCCAATCTTGATGATACTAGGTGGTAATGATCAGTACACAAATCCCACTTGGCTCACCAATTTTTGTTCTTCTAGGTTGAAGCGTTCATCTACAGTAGCAGTTTTTATATTTAGGTTTCCCTCTGTTCTCTCCTATATAGATAGATGAATTTATAACTCTAAATCCAACATGGTTTGTAGTAGCTCTTTGAAACTTGACAAAATAAAAAGTTCGCAGTTTTGTCTCTATGGTTTGTTTGCTCTTCAAGTAGCTCTAGGCACAGACTGTGGAAAAGCACTTTCATTGAGAGGGATTGCCAAGCTTCTAAGAAATAACAAGTTTCCGAAATACCAGGAAATAATTTTTCATCCAATCTTGATGATACTTGGTGGTAATGATCAGGACACAAATCCCACTTGGCTCACGGAATATTCTTCCTCTAGGTTGAAGCGTTCGTCTACAGTAGCAGTTTTTATATTTGGGTTTCCCTCTGTTCTCTCCTATATAGATAGATGAATTTGGAACTCTAAATCCAACATGATTTGTAGTAGCTCTTTGAAACTTGATAAAATAAAGGAGTTCTCATTTTTGTCTCTATGATTTGTTTCCTCTTCAAGTAGTTCTAAGCAAAGACTGTGGAAAAGCACTTTCATTGACAGGGGTTGTCAAGCTTCCAAGAAATTACGAGTTTCCGAAATACCAGCAAATATTTTTTCACCCAATCTTGATGATGCTTGGCGGTAATGATCAGGACACAAATCCCACTTGGCTCACCGAATTTTGTTCTTCTAGGTTTAAGCGTTCGTCTACAGTAGCAGTTTTTATATATAGATTTCCTTCTGTTCTCTCCTATATAGATAGATGAATTTGGAACTCTAAATCCAACATGATTTGAAGTAGCTCTTTGAAACTTGACAAAATAAAAAAGTTCGCAGTTTTGTCTCTATCTTTTTTTGCTCTTCAAGTAGCTCTAGGCAAAGACTGTGGAAAAGGACTTTTAATTAAAGGGTTGCCAACCTTCTAAGAAATAACAAGTTTCCGAAATACCAGCAAATATTTTTCCACTAAATCTTGATGATACTTGGTGGTAATGATCAGTACACAAATCCCACTTGGCTCACCGAATTTTCTTCCTCTATGTTGAAGCGTTCATCTACAGTAGCAGTTTTTATATTTGGGTTTCCCTCTGTTCTCTCCTATATAGATAGATGAATTTGGAACTCTAAATCCAACATGGTTTGTAGTAGCTCTTGGAAACTTGACAAAATAAAGGAGTTCTCCGTTTTGTCTCTATGGCTTGTTTCCTCTTCAAGTAGCCCTAAGCAAAGACTGTGGAAAAGCACTTTCATTGAAAGGGGTTGAGAAGCTTACAAGAAATTACGAGTTTCCGAAATAAAAGCAAATATTTTTTCAACCAATCTTGATGATACGTGGTGGTAATGACAAGTACACAAATCCCACTTGGCTCACCAATTTTTGTTCTTCTAGGTTGAAGCGTTCGTTTACAGTAGCAGTTTTTATTTTTAGGTTTCTCTCTGTTCTCTCCTATATAGATAGATGAATTTGGAATTCTAAATGCAACATGGTTTTTAGTAGATCTTTGATACTTGACAAAATAAAGGAGTTCTCAGTTTTGTCTCTATGGTTTGTTTCCTCTTCAAGTAGCCCTAGGCACAGACTGTGGAAAAGCACTTTCATTGAGAGGGGTTGCCAATCTTCTAAGAAATAACGAGTTTCCGAAATACCAGCAAATATTTTTTCACCCAATCTTGATGATACTTTGTGGTAATGATCACTACATAAATCCCACTTGGCTCACCAAATTTAGTTTTTCTAGGTTGAAGCGTTCGTCTACAGTAGCAGTTTTATATTTAGGTTTCCCTCTGTTCTCTCCTATATACATAGATGAAATTGGAACTCTAGATCCAACATGGTTTCCAGTAGCACTTTGAAACTTGACAAAATAAAAGAGTTCTCAGTTTTGTCTCTATGGTTTGTTTCCTCTTCAAGTAGCCCTAGGCACAGACTGTGGAAAAGCACTTTCATTGAGAGGGTTGCCAAGCTTCTAAGAAATAACGAGTTTCCGAAATACCAGCAAATATTTTTTCACCCAATCTTGATGATACGTGGTGGTAATGATCAGTACACAAATCCCACTTGGCTCAGTAAATTTTGTTCTTCTAGGTTAAGGCGTTCGTCTACAGTAGCAGTTTTTATATTTAGGTTTCCCTCTGTTCTCTCCTATATAGATAGATGAATTTGGAATTCTAAATCCAACATGGTTTTTAGTAGCTCTTGGAAACTTGATAAAATAAAGGAGTTCTCAGTTTTGTCTCTATGGTTTGTTTTCTCTTAAAGTAGCCCTAGTCACAGAATGTGGAAAAACACTTTCATTGAGAGGGGTTGCCAATCTTCTAAGAAATAACGAGTTACCAAAATACCAGGAAATATTTTTTCACCCAATCTTGATGATACGTGGTGGTAATGATCGGTACACAAATACCACTTGGCTTACCGAATTTTGCTCTTCTTGGTTGAAGCATTCGTTTACCATAGCAGTTTATATTTTTAGGTTTCCCTCTGTTCTCTCCTATATAGATAGATGAATTTGGAACTCTAAATCCAACAGGGTTTGTAGTAGCTCTTTGAAACTTGACAAAAAAAGTAGTTCTCAGTTTTGTCTCTATGGTTTGTTTGCTCTTCAAGTAGCTCAAGGTACAGACTGTGGAAAAGCACTTTCATTGAGAGGGGTTGCCAAGCTTCTAAGAAATAACGAGTTTCTGAAATACCAGCAAATATTTTTTCACCCAATTTTGATGACACGTGGTGGTAATGACAAGCACACAAGTCCCTCCTGGCTCACCAAATTTTCTTCTTCTATGTTGAAGCGTTCATCTACAGTAGCCGTTTTTATATTTAGGTTTCCCTCTGTTCTCTCCTATATATATAGATGAGTTTGGAACTCTAAATCCAACATGGTTTGTAGTAGCTCTTTGAACTTGACAAAAAAAAGTAGTTCTCAGATTTGTCTCTATGGTTTTTTTTCTCTTCAAGTAGAAGTAGGCACAGACTGTGGAAAAGCACTTTCAATGAGAGGGGTTGCCAAGCTTCTAAGAAATAACGAGTTTCCGAAATACCAGCAAATATTTTTTCACCCAATCTTGATGATACATGGTGGTAATGATCAGTAAACAAATCCTACTTGGCTCAACAAATTTTGTTCTTCTAGGTTGAAGCGTTCGTCTACAGTAGCAGTTTTTATATTTAGGTTTTTCTCTGTTCTCTCCTATATAGATAGATGAATTTGGAACTCTAAATCCAACATGGTTTGTATTAGCTATTTGAAAAATGACAAAATAAAGCAGTTCTCCGTTTTGTCTCTATGATTTGTTTCCTCTTCAAGGAGCTCTAGGCACAGACTGTGGAAAAGCACTTTCATTGAGAGGGGTTGCCAAGCTTCTAAGAAATAACGAGTTTCCGAAACACCTGCAAATGATTTTTCACACAATCTTGATGATACTTGGTGGTAATGATCAGTACACAAATCCCACTTGGCTCACCGAATTTTGTTCTTCTAAGTTGAAGCGTTCATCTACAGTAGCAGTTTTTATTTTTAGGTTTCCCTCTGTTCTCTCCTATATAGATAGATGAATTTGGAACTCTAAATCCAACATGGTTTGTAGTAGCTCTTTGAAACTTGACAAAAAAAAGGAGTTCTCCGTTTTGTCTCTATGGTTTGTTTCCTCTTCAAGAAGCTCTATGCACAGACTGTGGAAAAGCACTTTCATTTAGAGGGGTTGCCAAGGTTCTAAGAAATAACGAGTTTCCGAAATACCAGCAAATATTTTTTCAACCAGTCGTGATGATACTTGGCGGTAATGATCAGCACACAAATCTCACTTGGCTCACCAAATTTTTTTCTTCTAGGTTGAAGCGTTCTTCTACAGTAGCAGTTTTTATATTTAGGTTTCCCTCTGTTCTCTCCTATATAGATATATGAATTTGGAACTCAAAATCCAACATGGTTTGTATTAGCTCTTTGAAACTTGACAAAATAAAGTAGTTCTCATTTTTGTCTCTATGGTTTGTTTCCTCTTCAATTAGCCCTAGGCACAGACTGTGGAAAAGCATTTTCATTGAGATGGGTTGCCAAGCTACTAAGAAATAACGAGTTTCCGAAATACCACCAAATATTTTTTCACCCAATCTTGATGATTCTTGGTGTTAATGATCAGGACACAAATCCCACTTGGCTCACCGAATTTTGTTCTTCTAGGTTGAAGCGTTCGTCTACAGTAGCAGTTTTTATATTTAGGTTTCCCGCTGTTCTCTCCTATATAGATAGATGAATTTGGAACTCTAAATCCAACATGGTTTGTGTTAGCTCTTTGAAGAATGACAAAATAAAGGAGTTCTCCGTTTTGTGTCTATGTTTTGTTTCCTCTTCAAGTAGCTCTAGGCACAGACTGTGGAAAAGCACTTTGATTGAGAGGGGTTGCCAAGCTTCTAAGAAATAACGAGATTCTGAAATACCAGCAAATATTTTTTCAACCAATCTTGATGATACGTGGTGGTAATGACAAATACACAAATCCCACTTGGCTCACCATATTTTATTCTTCTAGGTAGAAACGTTCGTCTACAGTAGTAGTTTTTATATTTAGGTTTCCCTCTGTTCTCTCCTATATAGATATTTGAATTTGGAACTCTAAATCCTACATGGTTTGCAGTAGCTCTTTGAAACTTGACAAAATAAAGTAGTTCTCATTTTTGTCTCTATGGTTTGTTTCCTCTTCAATTAGCCCTAGGCACAGACTGTGGAAAAGCATTTTCATTGAGATGGGTTGCCAAGCTACTAAGAAATAACGAGTTTCCGAAATACCACCAAATATTTTTTCACCCAATCTTGATGATACTTGGTGGTAATGATCAGTACACAAATCCCACTTGGCTCACCGAATTTTGTTCTTCTAAGTTGAAGCGTTCATCTACAGTAGCAGTTTTTATTTTTAGGTTTCTCTCTGTTCTCTCCTATATAGATAGATGAATTTGGAACTCTAAATCCAACAGGGTTTGTAGTAGCTCTTTGAAGCTTGACAAAAATAAGTAGTTCTCAGTTTTATCTCTATGGTTTGTTTCCGCTTCAAGTAGCCCTAAGAAAAGACTGTGGAAAAGCACTTTCATTTAAAGGGGTTGCCAAGCTTCCAAGAAATTACGAGTTTCCGAAATACCAGCAAATATTTTTTCAACCAATCTTGATGATACGTGGTGGTAATGACAAGTACACAAATCCCACTTGGCTCACCAATTTTTGTTCTTCTAGGTTGAAGTGTTCGTTTACAGTAGCAGTTTTTATTTTTAGGTTTCACTCTGTTCTCTCCTATATAGATAGATGAATTTGGAACTCTAAATCCAACATGGTTTCTAGTAGCTCTTTGAAGCTTGACAAAAATAAGTAGTTCTCAGTTTTGTCTCTATGGTTTGTTTCCTCTTCAAGTAGCCCTAAGAAAAGACTGTGGAAAAGCACTTTCATTGAAAGGGATTGCCAAACTTCCAAGAAATTACGAGTTTTCGAAATACCAGCAAATATTTTTTCAACCAATCTTGATGATACATGGTGGTAATGACAAGTACACAAATCCCACTTGGCTCACCAATTTTTGTTCTTCTAGGTTGAAGAGTTCGTTTACAGTAGCAGTTTTTATTTTTAGGTTTCACTCTGATCTCTCCTATATTGATAGATGAATTTGGAACTCTAAATCCAACATGGTTTGATGTAGCTCTTTGAAACTTGACAAAATAAAAAAGTTCTCAGTTTTGTCTCTATGGTTTGTTTCCTCTTCAAGTAGCTCTATGCACAGACTGTGGAAAAGCACTTTCATTGAGAGGGGTTGCCAAGGTTCTAAGAAATAACAATTTTCCGAAATACCAGGAAATATTTTTCATCCAATCTTGATGATTCTTGGTGGTAATGATGAGGACACAAATCCCACTTGGCTCACCGAGTTTTATTCTTCTAGGTTGAAGCGATTGTCTACAGTCGCAGTTTTTATATTTAGGTTTTCCTCTGTTCTCTCCTATATAGATAGATGAATTTGGAACTCTAAATCCAACATGGTTTGTAGTAGCTCTTTGAAACTTGACAAAAAAAAGTAGTTCTCAGTTTTGTCTCTATGGTTTGTTTCCTCTTCAAGTAGCTCTATGCACAGACTGTGGAAAAGCACTTTCATTGAGAGGGGTTGCCAAGGTTCTAAGAAATAACGAGTTTCCGAAATACCAGCAAATATTTTTTCAACCAATCGTGATGATACTTGGCGGTAATGATCAGTACACAATTCTCACTTGGCTCACCAAATTTTGTTCTTGTACGTTGAAGCGTTCGTCTACAGTAGCAGTTTTTATATTTACGTTTCCCTCTGTTCTCTCCTATATAGATATATGAATTTGGAACTCAAAATCCAACATGGTTTGTATTAGCTCTTTGAAACTTGACAAAATAAAGGAGTTCTCAGTTTGATTCTATGGTTTGTTTCCTCTTCAAGTAGCTCTAGGCACAGACTGTGGAAAAGCACTTTCATTGAGAGGGGTTGCCAAGCTTCTAAGAAATAACGAGGTTCCGAAATACCAGGATATATTTTTAAACCCAATCGTGATGATACTTGGTGGTAATGATCAGGACAAAAATCCCACTTGTCTCACCGAATTTTGTTCTTCTAGATTGAAGCGTTCGTCTACAGTAGCAGTTTTTATATTTAGGTTTCCCTCTGTTCTCTAATATATAGATGTATGAATTTGGAACTCTAAATCCAACATGGTTTGTAGTAGCTCTTTGAAACTTGAAAAATAAAGGAGTTCTCCGTTTTGTCTCTATGATTTGTTTCCTCTTCAAGTAGCTCTAGGCCCAGACTGTGGAAAAGCACTTTCATTGAGAGGGGTTGCCCAGGTTCTAAGAAATAACGAGTTTCCGAAATACCTGCAAATATTTTTTCACCCAATCTTGATGATACTTGGTGGTAATGTTCAGGACACAAATCCCACTTGTCTCACCGAATTTTGTTTTTCTAGGTTGAAGCGTTCGTCTACAGTAGCAGTTTTTATATTTAGGTTTCCCTCTGTTCTCTCCTATATAGATAGATGAATTTGGAACTCTAAATCAAACATGGTTTGTAGTAGCTCTTTGAAGCTTGACCAAACTAAGTAGTTCTCATTTTTGTCTCTATGGTTTGTTTCCTCTTCAAGTAGCCCTAAGAAAAGACTGTGGAAAAGCACTTTCATTGAAAGGGGTTGCCAAGCTGCCAAGAAATTACGAGTTTCTGAAATACCAGCAAATATTTTTTCAACCAATCTTGATGATACGTGGTGGTAATGACAAGTACACAAATCCCACTTGGCTCACCAATTTTTGTTCTTCTAGGTTGAAGCGTTCGTTTACAGTAGCAGTTTTTATTTTTAGGTTTCACTATGTTCTCTCCTATATTGATAGATGAATTTGGAACTCTAAATCCAACATGGTTTTTAGTAGCTCTTTGAAACTTGACAAAAAAAAAGTAGTTCTCAGTTTTGTCTCTATGGTTTGTTTCCTCTTCAAGTAGCCATAAGTAGAGACTGTGGAAAAGCACTTTCATTGAAAGGGGTTGCCAAGCTTCCAAGAAATTACGAGTTTCTGAAATACCAGCAAATATTTTTTCAACCAAACTTGATGATACGTGGTGGTAATGACAAGTACACAAATCCCACTTGGCTCACCAATTTTTGTTCTTCTAGGTTGAAGCGTTCGTTTACAGTAGCAGTTTTTATTTTTAGGTTTCACTCTGTTCTCTGCTATATAGATAGATGCTTTTGGAACTCTAAATCCAACATGGTTTTTAGTAGCTCTTTGATACTTGACAAAAGAAAGCAGTTCTCAGTTTTGTCTCTATGGTTTGTTTCCTATTCAAGTAGCCCTAGGCACAGACTGTGTAAAAGCACTTTCATTGAGAGGGTTTGCCAAGCTTCTAAGAAATAATGTGTTTCCGAAATACCAGCAAATATTTTTTCACCCAATCTTGATGATACTTTGTGGTCATAATCCGTACACAAATCTCACTTGGCTCACCAAATTTTGTTCTTCTAGGTTGAAGCGTTTGTCTACAGTAAAAGTTTTTAAATTTAGGTTACCCTCTGTTCTCTCCTATATAGATAGATGAATTTGGAACTCTAAATCCAACATGGTTTGTATTAGCTATTTGAAAAATGACAAAATAAAGCAGTTCTCCGTTTTGTCTCTATGATTTGTTTCCTCTTCAAGTAGCTCTAGGCACAGACTGTGGAAAAGCACTTTCATTGAGAGGGGTTGCCAAGCTTCTAAGAAATAACGAGTTTCCGAAATACCTGCAAATGTTTTTTCACACAATCTTGATGATACTTGGTGGTAATGATCAGGACACAAATCCCACTTGGCTCATTTTAAATTCTACAAAATAAAAAAGTTCTCAATTTTGTCTCTATGGTTTGTTTCCTCTTCAAGTAGCTCTAGTCACAGACTGTGGAAAAGCACTTTCATTGAGAGGGATTGCCAAGCTTCTAAGAAATAACAAGTTTCCGAAATACCAGGAAATAATTTTTCATCCAATCTTGATGATACTTGGTGGTAATGATCAGGACACAAATCCCACTTGGCTCACCGAATATTCTTCCTCTAGGTTGAAGCGTTCTTCTACAGTAGCAGTTTTTATATTTGGGTTTCCCTCTGTTCTCTCCTATATAGATAAATGAATTTGGAACTCTAAATCCTACATGGTTTGTAGTAGCTCTTTGAAACTTGATAAAATTAAGGAGTTCTCATTTTTGTCTCTATGGTTTGTTTCCTCTTCAAGTAGCCCTAAGCAAAGAATGTGAAAAGCACTTTCATTGACAGGGGTTGTCAAGCTTCCAAGAAATTACGAGTTTCCGAAATACCAGCAAATATTTTTTCAACCAATCTTGATGATGCTTGGCGGTAATGATCAGGACACAAATCCCACTTGGCTCACCGAATTTTGTTCTTCTAGGTTTAAGCGTTCGTCTACAGTAGCAGTTTTTATATTTAGATTTCCTTCTGTTCTCTCCTATATAGATAGATGAATTTGGAACTCTAAATCCAACATGATTTGAAGTAGCTCTTTGAAACTTGACAAAATAAAAAAGTTCGCAGTTTTGTCTCTATCTTTTTTTGCTCTTCAAGTGGCTCTAGGCAAAGACTGTGGAAAAGCACTTTTAATGAGAGGGGTTGCCAACCTTCTAAGAAATAACAAGTTTCCGAAATACCAGCAAATATTTTTCCACTCAATCTTGATTATACTTGGTGGTAGTGATCAGTACACAAATCCCACTTGGCTCACCGAATTTTCTTCCTCTATGTTGAAGCGTTCATCTACAGTAGCAGTTTTTATATTTGGGTTTCCCTCTGTTCTCTCCTATATAGATAGATGAATTTGGAACTCTAAATCCAACATGGTTTGTAGTAGCTCTTGGAAACTTGACAAAATAAAGGAGTTCTCCGTTTTGTCTCTATGACTTGTTTCCTCGTCAAGTTGCCCTAAGCAAAGACTGTGGAAAAGCACTTTCATTGAAAGGGGTTGCCAAGCTTACAAGAAATTACGAGTTTCCGAAATAAAAGCAAATATTTTTTCAACCAATCTTGATGATACGTGGTGGTAATGACAAGTACACAAATCCCACTTGGCTCACCAATTTTTGTTCTTCTAGGTTGAAGCGTTCGTTTACAGTAGCAGTTTTTATTTTTAGGTTTCCCTCTGTTCTCTCCTATATAGATAGATGAATTTGGAATTCTAAATGCAACATGGTTTTTTGTAGATCTTTGATACTTGACAAAATAAAGGAGTTCTCAGTTTTGTCTTTATGGTTTGTTTCCTCTTCAAGTAGCCCTAGGCACAGACTGTGGAAAAACACTTTCATTGAGAGTGCTTGCCAAGCTTCTAAGAAATAACGAGTTTCCGAAATACCAACAAATATTTTTTCACCCAATCTTGATGATACTTGGTGGTAATGATCACTACATAAATCCCACTTGGCTCACCAAATTTAGTTTTTCTAGGTTGAAGCGTTCGTCTACAGTAGCAGTTTTTATATTTAGGTTTCCCTCTGTTCTCTCCTATATACATAGATGAAATTGGAACTCTAGATCCAACATGGTTTCCAGTAGCACTTTGAAACTTGACAAAATAGAGGAGTTCTCAGTTTTGTCTCTATGGTTTGTTTCCTCTTCAAGTAGCCCTAGGCACAGACTGTGGAAAAGCACTTTCATTGAGAGGGTTGCCAAGCTTCTAAGAAATAACGAGTTTCCGAAATACCAGCAAATATTTTTTCACCCAATCTTGATGATACGTGGTGGTAATGATCAGTACACAAATCCCACTTGGCTCAGTAAATTTTGTTCTTCTAGGTTAAAGCGTTCGTTTACAGTAGTAGTTTTTATATTTAGGTTTCCCTCTGTTCTCTCCTATATAGATAGATGAATTTGGAACTCCAAATCCAACATGGTTTGTAGTAGCTCTTTGAAACTTGACAAAAAAAAGTAGTTCTCAGTTTTGTCTCTATGGTTTGTTTGCTCTTCAAGTAGCTCTAGGCACAGACTGTGGAAAAGCACTTTCATTGAGAGGGGTTTCCAAGCTTCTAAGAAATAACGAGTTTCTGAAATACCAGCAAATATTTTTTCACCCAATCTTGATGACACGTGGTGGTAATGACAAGCACACAAATCCCTCCTGGATCACCAAGTTTTCTTCTTCTATGTTGAAGCGTTCATCTACAGTAGCCGTTTTTATATTTAGGTTTCCCTCTGTTCTCTCCTATATATATAGATGAGTTTGGAACTCTAAATCCAACATGGTTTCTAGTGCTCTTTGAAACTTGACAAAATAAAGGAATTCTCAGTTTCGTCTCTATGGTTTGTTTCCTCTTCAAGTAGCTCTAGGCACAGACTGTGGAAAAGCACTTTCATTGAGAGGGTTGCCAAGCTTCTAAGAAATAACGAGTTTCCGAAATACCAGCAAAAATATTTTTTCAACCAATCTTGATGATACGTGGTGGTAATGACACGTACACAAATTCCACTTGGCTCACCAATTTTTGTTCTTCTAGGTTGAAGCGTTTGGTTACAATAGCAGTTTTTATTTCTAGGTTTCACTCTGTTCTCTCCTATATAGATAGATGAATTTGGAACTCTAAATCCAACATGGTTTTTAGTAGCTCTTTGATACTTGACAAAATAAAGGAGTTCTCAGTTTCGTCTCTGTGGTTTGTTTTCTCTTCAAGTAGCTCTAGGCATAGACTTTGAAAAGCACTTTCATTGAGAGGGGTTGCCAAGCCTCTAAGAAATAACGTGTTTTTCAAATACCAGCAAATATTTTTTCACCCAATCTTGATGATTCTTGGTGTTAATGATCAGGACACAAATCCCACTTGGCTCACCGAATTTTGTTCTTCTAGGTTGAAGCGTTCGTCTACAGTAGCAGTTTTTATATTTAGGTTTCCCGCTGTTCTCTCCTATATAGATAGATGAATTTGGAACTCTAAATCCAACATGGTTTGTGTTAGCTCTTTGAAGAATGACAAAATAAAGGAGTTCTCCGTTTTGTGTCTATGTTTTGTTTCCTCTTCAAGTAGCTCTAGGCACAGACTGTGGAAAAGCACTTTGATTGAGAGGGGTTGCCAAGCTTCTAAGAAATAACGAGATTCTGAAATACCAGCAAATATTTTTTCAACCAATCTTGATGATACGTGGTGGTAATGACAAATACACAAATCCCACTTGGCTCACCATATTTTATTCTTCTAGGTAGAAACGTTCGTCTACAGTAGTAGTTTTTATATTTAGGTTTCCCTCTGTTCTCTCCTATATAGATAGATGAATTTGGAACTCTAAATCCAACATGGTTTGTAGTAGCTCTTTGAAGCTTGACAAAAATAAGTAGTTCTCAGTTTTGTCTCTATGGTTTGTTTCCTCTTCAAGTAGCTCTAGGCACAGACTGTGGAAAAGCACTTTCATTGAGAGGGTTTGCCAAGCTTCTAAGAAATAACGAGTTTCCGAAATACCAGCAAATATTTTTTCAACCAATCTTGATGATACTTGGTGGTAATGACACGTACACAAATCCCACTTGGCTCACCAAGTTTTGTTCTTCTAGGTTGAAGCGTTTGTTTACAGTAGCAGTTTTTATTTCTAGGTTTCACTCTGTTCTCTCCTATATAGATAGATTAATTTGGAACTCTAAATCCAACATCGTTTGTAGTAGCTCTTTGAAACTTGACAAAAAAGCAGTTCTCAGTTTTGTCTCTATGGTTTTTTCCTCTTCAAGTAGCCCTTAGCAGAGACTGTGGAAAAGCACTTTCATTGAAAGGGGTTGCCAAGCTTCCAAGAAATAACGAGTTTCTGAAATACCTGCAAATATTTTTTCACCCAATCTTGATGATACTTGGTCGTAATGTTCAGGACACAAATACCACTTGGCTCACAGAATTTTGTTCTTCTAGGTTGAAGCGTTCATCTAGAGTAGCAGTTTTTATATTTAGGTTTCCCTCTGTTCTCTCCTATATAGATAGATGAATTTGGAACTCTAAATCCAACATGGTTTGTAGTAGCTCCTTGAAACTTGACAAAATAAAGGAGTTCTCAGTTTTGTCTCTATGGTTTCTTTCCTCTTAAAGTAGCTCTAGGCACAGACTGTGGAAAAGCAATTTAATTGAGAGGGGTTGCCAAGCTTCTAAGAAATAACGAGTTTCAGAAATACCAGCAAATATTTTTTTACCCAATCTTGATGATTCTTGGTGGTAATGATCAGGATACAAATCCCACTTGGCTCACCGAATTTTGTTCTTCTAGGTTGAAGCGTTCGTCTACAGTAGCAGTTTTTATATTTAGGATTCCCTCTGTTCTCTCCTATATAGATAGATGAATTTGGAACTCTAAATCCAACATGGATTGTAGTAGCTCTTTGAAACTTGACAAAAAAAAGTAGTTTTCAGTTTTGTCTCTATGGTTTGTTTCCTCTTCAAGTAGCCCTAAGCAGAGACTGTGGAAAAGTAATTTCATTGAAAGGGGTTGCCAAGCTTCCAAGAAATTATAAGTTTCCGAAATACCAGCAAATATTCTTTCACCCAATCTTGATGATACGTGGTGGTAATGATGAGTCCACAACTCCCACTTGGCTCACCAATTTTTGTTCTTCTAGGTTGAAGGGTTCGTTTACAGTAGCAGTTTTTAGGTTTAGGTTTCACTCTGTTCTCTCCTATATAGATATTTGAATTTGGAACTCTAAATCCCACATGGTTTGCAGTAGCTCTTTGAAACTTGACAAAATAAAGTAGTTCTCATTTTTGTCTCTATGGTTTGTTTCCTCTTCAATTAGCCCTAGGCACAGACTGTGGAAAAGCATTTTCATTGAGATGGGTTGCCAAGCTACTAAGAAATAACGAGTTTCCGAAATACCACCAAATATTTTTTCACTCAATCTTGATGATACTTGGTGGTAATGATCAGTACACAAATCCCACTTGGCTCACCGAATTTTGTTCTTCTAAGTTGAAGCGTTCATCTACAGTAGCAGTTTTTATTTTTAGGTTTCTCTCTGTTCTCTCCTATATAGATAGATGAATTTGGAACTCTAAATCCAACAGGGTTTGTAGTAGCTCTTTGAAGCTTGACAAAAATAAGTAGTTCTTAGTTTTATCTCTATGGTTTGTTTCCGCTTCAAGTAGCCCTAAGAAAAGACTGTGGAAAAGCACTTTCATTTAAAGGGGTTGCCAAGCTTCCAAGAAATTACGAGTTTCCGAAATACCAGCAAATATTTTTTCAACCAATCTTGATGATACGTGGTGGTAATGACAAGTACACAAATCCCACTTGGCTCACCAATTTTTGTTCTTCTAGGTTGAAGTGTTCGTTTACAGTAGCAGTTTTTATTTTTAGGTTTCACTCTGTTCTCTCCTATATAGATAGATGAATTTGGAACTCTAAATCCAACATGGTTTCTAAGAGCTCTTTGAAGCTTGACAAAAATAAGTAGTTCTCAGTTTTGTCTCTATGGTTTGTTTCCTCTTCAAGTAGCCCTAAGAAAAGACTGTGGAAAAGCACTTTCATTGAAAGGGATTGCCAAACTTCCAAGAAATTACGAGTTTTCGAAATACCAGCAAATATTTTTTCAACCAATCTTGATGATACATGGTGGTAATGACAAGTACACAAATCCCACTTGGCTCACCAATTTTTGTTCTTCTAGGTTGAAGAGTTCGTTTACAGTAGCAGTTTTTATTTTTAGGTTTCACTCTGATCTCTCCTATATTGATAGATGAATTTGGAACTCTAAATCCAACATGGTTTGATGTAGCTCTTTGAAACTTGACAAAATAAAAAAGTTCTCAGTTTTGTCTCTATGGTTTGTTTCCTCTTCAAGTAGCTCTATGCACAGACTGTGGAAAAGCACTTTCATTGAGAGGGGTTGCCAAGGTTCTAAGAAATAACGAGTTTCCGAAATACCAGCAAATATTTTTTCAACCAATCGTGATGATACTTGGCGGTAATGATCAGTACACAATTCTCACTTGGCTCACCAAATTTTGTTCTTCTACGTTGAAGCATTCGTCTACAGTAGCAGTTTTTATATTTAGGTTTCCCTCTGTTCTCTCCTATATAGATATATGAATTTGGAACTCAAAATCCAACATGATTTGTATTAGCTCTTTGAAACTTGACAAAATAAAGGAGTTCTCAGTTTGATTCTATGGTTTGTTTCATCTTCAAGTAGCTCTAGGCACAGACTGTGGAAAAGCACTTTCATTGAGAGGGGTTGCCAAGCTTCTAAGAAATAACGAGGTTCCGAAATACCAGGATATATTTTTAAACCCAATCGTGATGATACTTGGTGGTAATGATCAGGACAAAAATCCCACTTGTCTCACCGAATTTTGTTCTTCTAGATTGAAGCGTTCGTCTACAGTAGCAGTTTTTATATTTAGGTTTCCCTCTGTTCTCTAATATATAGATGTATGAATTTGGAACTCTAAATCCAACATGGTTTGTAGTAGCTCTTTGAAACTTGAAAAATAAAGGAGTTCTCCGTTTTGTCTCTATGATTTGTTTCCTCTTCAAGTAGCTCTAGGCCCAGACTGTGGAAAAGCACTTTCATTGAGAGGGGTTGCCCAGGTTCTAAGAAATAACGATTTTCCGAAATGCCTGCAAATATTTTTTCACCCAATCTTGATGATACTTGGTGGTAATGTTCAGGACACAAATCCCACTTGTCTCACCGAATTTTGTTTTTCTAGGTTGAAGCGTTCGTCTACAGTAGCAGTTTATATATTTAGGTTTCCCTCTGTTCTCTCCTATATAGATAGATGAATTTGGAACTCTAAATCAAACATGGTTTGTAGTAGCTCTTTGAAGCTTGACCAAACTAAGTAGTTCTCATTTTTGTCTCTATGGTTTGTTTCCTCTTCAAGTAGCCCTAAGAAAAGACTGTGGAAAAGCACTTTCATTGAAAGGGGTTGCCAAGCTGCCAAGAAATTACGAGTTTCTGAAATACCAGCAAATATTTTTTCAACCAATCTTGATGATACGTGGTGGGAATGACAAGTACACAAATCCCACTTGGCTCACCAATTTTTGTTCTTCTAGGTTGAAGCGTTCGTTTACAGTAGCAGTTTTTATTTTTAGGTTTCACTATGTTCTCTCCTATATTGATAGATGAATTTGGAACTCTAAATCCAACATGGTTTTTAGTAGCTCTTTGAAACTTGACAAAAAAAAAGTAGTTCTCAGTTTTGTCTCTATGGTTTGATTCCTCTTCAAGTAGCCCTAAGTAGAGACTGTGGAAAAGCACTTTCATTGAAAGGGGTTGCCAAGCTTCCAAGAAATTACGAGTTTCAGAAATACCAGCAAATATTTTTTCAACCAAACTTGATGATACGTGGTGGTAATGACAAGTACACAAATCCCACTTGGCTCACCAATTTTTGTTCTTCTAGGTTGAAGCGTTCGTTTACAGTAGCAGTTTTTATTTTTAGGTTTCACTCTGTTCTCTGCTATATAGATAGATGCTTTTGGAACTCTAAATCCAACATGGTTTTTAGTAGCTCTTTGATACTTGACAAAAGAAAGCAGTTCTCAGTTTTGTCTCTATGGTTTGTTTCCTATTCAAGTAGCCCTAGGCACAGACTGTGTAAAAGCACTTTCATTGAGAGGGTTTGCCAAGCTTCTAAGAAATAATGTGTTTCCGAAATACCAGCAAATATTTTTTCCCCAATCTTGATGATACTTTGTGGTCATAATCCGTACACAAATCTCACTTGGCTCACCAAATTTTGTTCTTCTAGGTTGAAGCGTTTGTCTACAGTAAAAGTTTTTAAATTTAGGTTACCCTCTGTTCTCTCCTATATAGATAGATGAATTTGGAACTCTAAATCCAACATAGTTTGTAGTCGCTCTCGGAAACTTGACAAAATAAAGCGGTTCTCAGTTTAGTCTCAATGGTTTGTTTCCTCTTCAAGTAGCTCTAGGCACAGACTGTGGAAAAGCACTTTCATTGAGAGGCGTTGCCAAGCTTCTAAGAAATAACGAGTGTCCAAAATACCAGCAAATATTTTTTCACCCAATCTTGATGATACTTGGAGGTAATGATCAGTACACAAATCCCACTTGCCTCACCGAATTTTGTTCTTCTAGATTGAAGCGTTCGTCTACAGTAGCAGTTTTTATATTTAGGTTTCCCTCTGTTCTCTAATATATAGATATATGAATTTGGAACTCTAAATCCAACATGGTTTGTAGTAGCTCTTTGAAACTTGACAAAATAAAGGAGTTCTCCGTATTGTCTCTATGATTGTTTCCTCTTCAAGTAGCTCTAGGCCCAGACTGTGGAAAAGCACTTTCATTGAGAGGGGTTGCCAAGGTTCTAAGAAATAACGAGTTTCCGAAATACCTGCAAATATTTTTTCACCCAATCTTGATGATACTTGGTGGTAATGCTCAGGACACAAATACCACTTGGCTCACAGAATTTTGTTCTTCTAGGTTGAAGCGTTCATCTACAGTAGCAGTTTTTATATTTAGGTTTCCCTTTGTTCTCTCCTATATAGATAGATGAATTTGGAACTCTAAATCCAACATGGTTTGTAGTAGCTCTTTGAAACTTGACAAATTAAAGGAGTTCTCAGTTTTGTCTGTATGGTTTCTTTAATCTTAAAGTAGCTCTAGGCACAGACTGTGGAAAAGCACTTTCATTGAGAGGGGTTGCCCAGGTTCTAAGAAATAACGAGTTTCAGACATACCAGCAAATATTTTTTTATCCAATCATGATGATACTTGGTGGTAATGATCAGGATACAAATCCCACTTGGCTCACCGAATTTTGTTCTTCTAGGTTGAAGCGTTCGTCTACAGTAGCAGTTTTTATATTTAGGATTCCCTCTGTTCTCTCCTATATAGATAGATAAATTTGGAACTCTAAATCCAACATGGATTGTAGTAGCTCTTTGAAACTTGACAAAAAAAGTAGTTTTCAGTTTTGTCTCTATGGTTTGTTTCCTCTTCAAGTAGCCCTAAGCAGAGACTGTGGAAAAGCAATTTCATTGAAAGGGGTTGCCAAGCTTCCAAGAAATTATGAGTTTCCGAAATACCAGCAAATATTCTTTCACCCAATCTGGATGATACGTGGTGGTAATGATGAGTCCACAAATCCCACTTGGCTCACCAATTTTTGTTCTTCTAGGTTGAAGCGTTCGTTTACAGTAGCAGTTTTTAAGTTTAGGTTTCACTCTGTTCTCTCCTATATAGATATTTGAATTTGGAACTCTAAATCCCACATGGTTTGCAGTAGCTCTTTGAAACTTGACAAAATAAAGAAGTTCTCATTTTTGTCTCTATGGTTTGTTTCCTCTTCAATTAGCCCTAGGCACAGACTGTGGAAAAGCATTTTCATTGAGATGGGTTGCCAAGCTACTAAGAAATAACGAGTTTCCGAAATAGCACCAAATATTTTTTCACCCAATCTTGATGATACTTGGTGGTAATGATCAGTACACAAATCCCACTTGGCTCACCGAATTTTGTTTTTCTAATTTGAAGCGTTTATCTACAGTAGCAGTTTTTATTTTTAGGTTTCCCTCTGTTCTCTCCTATGTAGATAGATGAATTCGGAACTCTGAATCCAACAGGGTTTGTAGTAGCTCTTTGAAACTTGACAAAAATAAGTAGTTCTCAGTTTTATCTCTATGGTTTGTTTCCGCTTCAAGTAGCCCTAAGAAAAGACTGTGGAGAAGCCCTTTCATTGAAAGGGGTTGCCAAGCTTCCAAGAAATTACGAGTTTCCGAAATACCAACAAATATTTTTTCAACCAATCTTGATGATACGTGGTGGTAATGACAAGTACACAAATCCCACTTGGCTCACCAATTTTTGTTCTTCTAGGTTGAAGCGTTCGTTTACAGTAGCAGTTTTTATTTTTAGGTTTCACTCTGTTCTCTCCTATATTTGATAGATGAATTTGGAACTCTAAATCCAACATGGTTTGTGTTAGCTCTTTGAAGAATGACAAAATAAAGGAGTTCTCCGTTTTGTGTCTATGTTTTGTTTCCTCTTCAAGTAGCTCTAGGCACAGACTGTGGAAAAGCACTTTGATTGAGAGGGGTTGCCAAGCTTCTAAGAAATAACGAGATTCTGATATACCAGCAAATATTTTTTCAACCAATCTTGATGATACGTGGTGGTAATGACAAATACACAAATCCCACTTGGCTCACCATATTTTATTCTTCTAGGTAGAAACGTTCGTCTACAGTAGTAGTTTTTATATTTAGGTTTCCCTCTGTTCTCTCCTATATAGATAGATGAATTTGGAACTCTAAATCCAACATGGTTTGTAGTAGCTCTTTGAAGCTTGACAAAAATAAGTAGTTCTCAGTTTTGTCTCAATGGTTTGTTTCCTCTTCAAGTAGCTCTAGGCACAGACTGTGGAAAAGCACTTTCATTGAGAGGGTTTGCCAAGCTTCTAAGAAATAACGAGTTTCCGAAATACCAGCAAATATTTTTTCAACCAATCTTGATGATACTTGGTGGTAATGACACGTACACAAATCCCACTTGGCTCACCAAGTTTTGTTCTACTAGGTTGAAGCGTTTGTTTACAGTAGCAGTTTTTATTTCTAGGTTTCACTCTGTTCTCTCCTATATAGATAGATTAATTTGGAACTCTAAATCCAACATCGTTTGTAGTAGCTCTTTGAAACTTGACAAAAAAGTAGTTCTCAGTTTTGTCTCTATGGTTTTTTCCTCTTCAAGTAGCCCTTAGCAGAGACTGTGGAAAAGCACTTTCATTGAAAGGGGTTGCCAAGCTTCCAAGAAATAACGAGTTTCTGAAATACCTGCAAATATTTTTTCACCCAATCTTGATGATACTTGGTCGTAATGTTCAGGATACAAATCCCACTTGGCTCACCGAATTTTGTTCTTCTAGGTTGAAGCGTTCGTCTACAGTAGCAGTTTTTATATTTAGGATTCCCTCTGTTCTCTCCTATATAGATAGATGAATTTGGAACTCTAAATCCAACATGGATTGTAGTAGCTCTTTGAAACTTGACAAAAAAAAGTAGTTTTCAGTTTTGTCTCTATGGTTTGTTTCCTCTTCAAGTAGCCCTAAGCAGAGACTGTGGAAAAGTAATTTCATTGAAAGGGGTTGCCAAGCTTCCAAGAAATTATAAGTTTCCGAAATACCAGCAAATATTCTTTCACCCAATCTTGATGATACGTGGTGGTAATGATGAGTCCACAAATCCCACTTGGCTCACCAATTTTTGTTCTTCTAGGTTGAAGGGTTCGTTTACAGTAGCAGTTTTTAGGTTTAGGTTTCACTCTGTTCTCTCCTATATAGATATTTGAATTTGGAACTCTAAATCCCACATGGTTTGCAGTAGCTCTTTGAAACTTGACAAAATAAAGTAGTTCTCATTTTTGTCTCTATGGTTTGTTTCCTCTTCAATTAGCCCTAGGCACAGACTGTGGAAAAGCATTTTCATTGAGATGGGTTGCCAAGCTACTAAGAAATAACGAGTTTCCGAAATACCACCAAATATTTTTTCACCCAATCTTGATGATACTTGGTGGTAATGATCAGTACACAAATCCCACTTGGCTCTCCGAATTTTGTTCTTCTAAGTTGAAGCGTTCATCTACAGTAGCAGTTTTTATTTTTAGGTTTCTCTCTGTTCTCTCCTATATAGATAGATGAATTTGGAACTCTAAATCCAACAGGGTTTGTAGTAGCTCTTTGAAGCTTGACAAAAATAAGTAGTTCTCAGTTTTATCTCTATGGTTTGTTTCCGCTTCAAGTAGCCCTAAGAAAAGACTGTGGAAAAGCACTTTCATTTAAAGGGGTTGCCAAGCTTCCAAGAAATTACGAGTTTCCGAAATACCAGCAAATATTTTTTCAACCAATCTTGATGATACGTGGTGGTAATGACAAGTACACAAATCCCACTTGGCTCACCAATTTTTGTTCTTCTAGGTTGAAGTGTTCGTTTACAGTAGCAGTTTTTATTTTTAGGTTTCACTCTGTTCTCTCCTATATAGATAGATTAATTTGGAACTCTATATCCAACATCGTTTGTAGTAGCTCTTTGAAACTTGACAAAAAAGTAGTTCTCAGTTTTGTCTCTATGGTTTTTTCCTCTTCAAGTAGCCCTTAGCAGAGACTGTGGAAAAGCACTTTCATTGAAAGGGGTTGCCAAGCTTCCAAGAAATAACGAGTTTCTGAAATACCTGCAAATATTTTTTCACCCAATCTTGATGATACTTGGTCGTAATGTTCAGGACACAAATACCACTTGGCTCACAGAATTTTGTTCTTCTAGGTTGAAGCGTTCATCTAGAGTAGCAGTTTTTATATTTAGGTTTCCCTCTGTTCTCTCCTATATAGATAGATGAATTTGGAACTCTAAATCCAACTTGGTTTGTAGTAGTTCCTTGAAACTTGACAAAATAAAGGAGTTCTCAGTTTTGTCTCTATGGTTTCTTTCCTCTTAAAGTAGCTCTAGGCACAGACTGTGGAAAAGCAATTTAATTGAGAGGGGTTGCCAAGCTTCTAAGAAATAACGAGTTTCAGAAATACCAGCAAATATTTTTTTACCCAATCTTGATGATTCTTGGTGGTAATGATCAGGATACAAATCCCACTTGGCTCACCGAATTTTGTTCTTCTAGGTTGAAGCGTTCGTCTACAGTAGCAGTTTTTATATTTAGGATTCCCTCTGTTCTCTCCTATATAGATAGATGAATTTGGAACTCTAAATCCAACATGGATTGTAGTAGCTCTTTGAAACTTGACAAAAAAAAGTAGTTTTCAGTTTTGTCTCTATGGTTTGTTTCCTCTTCAAGTAGCCCTAAGCAGAGACTGTGGAAAAGTAATTTCATTGAAAGGGGTTGCCAAGCTTCCAAGAAATTATAAGTTTCCGAAATACCAGCAAATATTCTTTCACCCAATCTTGATGATACGTGGTGGTAATGATGAGTCCACAAATCCCACTTGGCTCACCAATTTTTGTTCTTCTAGGTTGAAGGGTTCGTTTACAGTAGCAGTTTTTAGGTTTAGGTTTCACTCTGTTCTCTCCTATATAGATATTTGAATTTGGAACTCTAAATCCCACATGGTTTGCAGTAGCTCTTTGAAACTTGACAAAATAAAGTAGTTCTCATTTTTGTCTCTATGGTTTGTTTCCTCTTCAATTAGCCCTAGGCACAGACTGTGGAAAAGCATTTTCATTGAGATGGGTTGCCAAGCTACTAAGAAATAACGAGTTTCCGAAATACCACCAAATATTTTTTCACCCAATCTTGATGATACTTGGTGGTAATGATCAGTACACAAATCCCACTTGGCTCACCGAATTTTGTTCTTCTAAGTTGAAGCGTTCATCTACAGTAGCAGTTTTTATTTTTAGGTTTCTCTCTGTTCTCTCCTATATAGATAGATGAATTTGGAACTCTAAATCCAACAGGGTTTGTAGTAGCTCTTTGAAGCTTGACAAAAATAAGTAGTTCTCAGTTTTATCTCTATGGTTTGTTTCCGCTTCAAGTAGCCCTAAGAAAAGACTGTGGAAAAGCACTTTCATTTAAAGGGGTTGCCAAGCTTCCAAGAAATTACGAGTTTCCGAAATACCAGCAAATATTTTTTCAACCAATCTTGATGATACGTGGTGGTAATGACAAGTACACAAATCCCACTTGGCTCACCAATTTTTGTTCTTCTAGGTTGAAGTGTTCGTTTACAGTAGCATTTTTTATTTTTAGGTTTCACTCTGTTCTCTCCTATATAGATAGATGAATTTGGAACTCTAAATCCAACATGGTTTCTAGTAGCTCTTTGAAGCTTGACAAAAATAAGTAGTTCTCAGTTTTGTCTCTATGGTTTGTTTCCTCTTCAAGTAGCCCTAAGAAAAGACTGTGGAAAAGCACTTTCATTGAAAGGGATTGCCAAACTTCCAAGAAATTACGAGTTTTCGAAATACCAGCAAATATTTTTTCAACCAATCTTGATGATACATGGTGGTAATGACAAGTACACAAATCCCACTTGGCTCACCAATTTTTGTTCTTCTAGGTTGAAGAGTTCGTTTACAGTAGCAGTTTTTATTTTTAGGTTTCACTCTGATCTCTCCTATATTGATAGATGAATTTGGAACTCTAAATCCAACATGGTTTGATGTAGCTCTTTGAAACTTGACAAAATAAAAAAGTTCTCAGTTTTGTCTCTATGGTTTGTTTCCTCTTCAAGTAGCTCTATGCACAGACTGTGGAAAAGCACTTTCATTGAGAGGGGTTGCCAAGGTTCTAAGAAATAACAATTTTCCGAAATACCAGGAAGTATTTTTCATCCAATCTTGATGATTCTTGTTGGTAATGATGAGGACACAAATCCCACTTGGCTCACCGAGTTTTATTCTTCTAGGTTGAAGCGATTGTCTACAGTCGCAGTTTTTATATTTAGGTTTTCCTCTGTTCTCTCCTATATAGATAGATGAATTTGGAACTCTAAATCCAACATGGTTTGTAGTAGCTCTTTGAAACTTGACAAAAAAAAGTAGTTCTCAGTTTTGTCTCTATGGTTTGTTTCCTCTTCAAGTAGCTCTATGCACAGACTGTGGAAAAGCACTTTCATTGAGAGGGGTTGCCAAGGTTCTAAGAAATAATGAGTTTCCGAAATACCAGCAAATATTTTTTCAACCAATCGTGATGATACTTGGCGGTAATGATCAGTACACAATTCTCACTTGGCTCACCAAATTTTGTTCTTCTACGTTGAAGCGTTCGTCTACAGCAGCAGTTTTTATATTTAGGTTTCCCTCTGTTCTCTCCTATATAGATACATGAATTTGGAACTCAAAATCCAACATGGTTTGTATTAGCTCTTTGAAACTTGACAAAATAAAGGAGTTCTCAGTTTGATTCTATGGTTTGTTTCATCTTCAAGTAGCTCTAGGCACAGACTGTGGAAAAGCACTTTCATTGAGAGGGGTTGCCAAGCTTCTAAGAAATAACGAGGTTCCGAAATACCAGGATATATTTTTAAACCCAATCGTGATGATACTTGGTGGTAATGATCAGAACAAAAATCCCACTTGTCTCACCGAATTTTGTTCTTCTAGATTGAAGCGTTCGTCTACAGTAGCAGTTTTTATATTTAGGTTTCCCTCTGTTCTCTAATATATAGATGTATGAATTTGGAACTCTAAATCCAACATGGTTTGTAGTAGCTCTTTGAAACTTGAAAAATAAAGGAGTTCTCCGTTTTGTCTCTATGATTTGTTTCCTCTTCAAGTAGCTCTAGGCCCAGACTGTGGAAAAGCACTTTCATTGAGAGGGGTTGCCCAGGTTCTAAGAAATAACGATTTTCCGAAATGCCTGCAAATATTTTTTCACCCAATCTTGATGATACTTGGTGGTAATGTTCAGGACACAAATCCCACTTGTCTCACCGAATTTTGTTTTTCTAGGTTGAAGCGTTCGTCTACAGTAGCAGTTTTTATATTTAGGTTTCCCTCTGTTCTCTCCTATATAGATACATGAATTTGGAACTCTAAATCAAACATGGTTTGTAGTAGCTCTTTGAAGCTTGACCAAACTAAGTAGTTCTCATTTTTGTCTCTATGGTTTGTTTCCTCTTCAAGTAGCCCTAAGAAAAGACTGTGGAAAAGCACTTTCATTGAAAGGGGTTGCCAAGCTGCCAAGAAATTACGAGTTTCTGAAATACCAGCAAATATTTTTTCAACCAATCTTGATGATACGTGGTGGTAATGACAAGTACACAAATCCCACTTGGCTCACCAATTTTTGTTCTTCTAGGTTGAAGCGTTCGTTTACAGTAGCAGTTTTTATTTTTAGGTTTCACTATGTTCTCTCCTATATTGATAGATGAATTTGGAACTCTAAATCCAACATGGTTTTTAGTAGCTCTTTGAAACTTGACAAAAAAAAAGTAGTTCTCAGTTTTGTCTCTATGGTTTGTTTCCTCTTCAAGTAGCCCTAAGTAGAGACTGTGGAAAAGCACTTTCATTGAAAGGGGTTGCCAAGCTTCCAAGAAATTACGAGTTTCTGAAATACCAGCAAATATTTTTTCAACCAAACTTGATGATACGTGGTGGTAATGACAAGTACACAAATCCCACTTGGCTCACCAATTTTTGTTCTTCTAGGTTGAAGCGTTCGTTTACAGTAGCAGTTTTTATTTTTAGGTTTCACTCTGTTCTCTGCTATATAGATAGATGCTTTTGGAACTCTAAATCCAACATGGTTTTTAGTAGCTCTTTGATACTTGACAAAAGAAAGCAGTTCTCAGTTTTGTCTCTATGGTTTGTTTCCTATTCAAGTAGCCCTAGGCACAGACTGTGTAAAAGCACTTTCATTGAGAGGGTTTGCCAAGCTTCTAAGAAATAATGTGTTTCCAAAATACCAGCAAATATTTTTTCCTCAATCTTGATGATACTTTGTGGTCATAATCCGTACACAAATCTCACTTGGCTCACCAAATTATGTTCTTCTAGGTTGAAGCGTTTGTCTACAGTAAAAGTTTTTAAATTTAGGTTACCCTCTGTTCTCTCCTATATAGATAGATGAATTTGGAACTCTAAATCCAACATATTTTGTAGTCGCTCTCGGAAACTTGACAAAATAAAGGGGTTCTCAGTTTAGTCTCAATGGTTTGTTTCCTCTTCAAGTAGCTCTAGGCACAGACTGTGGAAAAGCACTTTCATTGAGAGGCGTTGCCAAGCATCTAAGAAATAACGAGTTTCCAAAATACCAGCAAATATTTTTTCACCCAATCTTGATGATACTTGGAGGTAATGATCAGTACACAAATCCCACTTGCCTCACCGAATTTTGTTCTTCTAGATTGAAGCGTTCGTCTACAGTAGCAGTTTTTATATTTAGGTTTCCCTCTGTTCTCTAATATATAGATATATGAATTTGGAACTCTAAATCCAACATGGTTTGTAGTAGCTCTTTGAAACTTGACAAAATAAAGGAGTTCTCCGTATTGTCTCTATGATTGTTTCCTCTTCAAGTAGCTCTAGGCCCACACTGTGGAAAAGCACTTTCATTGAGAGGGGTTGCCCAGGTTCTAAGAAATAACGAGTTTCCGAAATACCTGCAAATATTTTTTCACCCAATCTTGATGATACTTGGTGGTAATGCTCAGGACACAAATACCACTTGGCTCACAGAATTTTGTTCTTCTAGGTTGAAGCGTTCATCTACAGTAGCAGTTTTTATATTTAGGTTTCCCCTTGTTCTCTCCTATATAGATAGATGAATTTGGAACTCTAAATCCAACATGGTTTGTAGTAGCTCTTTGAAACTTGACAAATTAAAGGAGTTCTCAGTTTTGTCTGTATGGTTTCTTTCCTCTTAAAGTAGCTCTAGGCACAGACTGTGGAAAAGCACTTTCATTGAGAGGGGTTGCCCAGGTTCTAAGAAATAACGAGTTTCAGAAATACCAGCAAATATTTTTTTATCCAATCATGATGATACTTGGTGGTAATGATCAGGATACAAATCCCACTTGGCTCACCGAATTTTGTTCTTCTAGGTTGAAGCGTTCGTCTACAGTAGCAGTTTTTATATTTAGGATTCCCTCTGTTCTCTCCTATATAGATAGATAAATTTGGAACTCTAAATCCAACATGGATTGTAGTAGCTCTTTGAAACTTGACAAAAAAAGTAGTTTTCAGTTTTGTCTCTATGGTTTGTTTCCTCTTCAAGTAGCCCTAAGCAGAGACTGTGGAAAAGCAATTTCATTGAAAGGGGTTGCCAAGCTTCCAAGAAATTATGAGTTTCCGAAATACCAGCAAATATTCTTTCACCCAATCTGGATGATACGTGGTGGTAATTATGAGTCCACAAATCCCACTTGGCTCACCAATTTTTGTTCTTCTAGGTTGAAGCGTTCGTTTACAGTAGCAGTTTTTAAGTTTAGGTTTCACTCTGTTCTCTCCTATATAGATATTTGAATTTGGAACTCTAAATCCCACATGGTTTGCAGTAGCTCTTTGAAACTTGACAAAATAAAGTAGTTCTCATTTTTGTCTCTATGGTTTGTTTCCTCTTCAATTACCCTAGGCACAGACTGTGGAAAAGCATTTTCATTGAGATGGGTTGCCAAGCTACTAAGAAATAACGAGTTTCCGAAATACCACCAAATATTTTTTCACCCAATCTTGATGATACTTGGTGGTAATGATCAGTACACAAATCCCACTTGGCTCACCGAATTTTGTTCTTCTAATTTGAAGCGTTTATCTACAGTAGCAGTTTTTATTTTTAGGTTTCCCTCTGTTCTCTCCTATGTAGATAGATGAATTCGGAACTCTGAATCCAACAGGGTTTGTAGTAGCTCTGTGAAACTTGACAAAAATAAGTAGTTCTCAGTTTTATCTCTATGGTTTGTTTCCGCTTCAAGTAGCCCTAAGAAAAGACTGTGGAAAAGCACTTTCATTGAAAGGGGTTGCCAAGCTTCCAAGAAATTACGAGTTTCCGAAATACCAACAAATATTTTTTCAACCAATCTTGATGATACGTGGTGGTAATGACAAGTACACAAATCCCACTTGGCTCACCAATTTTTGTTCTTCTAGGTTGAAGCGTTCGTTTACAGTAGCAGTTTTTATTTTTAGGTTTCACTCTGTTCTCTCCTATATTTGATAGATGAATTTGGAACTCTAAATCCAACATGGTTTGATGTAGCTCTTTGAAACTTGACAAAATATAAAAGTTCTCAGTTTTGTCTCTATGGTTTGTTTCCTCTTCAAGTAGCTCTAGGCACAGACTGTGGAAAAGCACTTTCATTGAGAGGGATTGCCAAGATTCTAAGAAATAAAAATTTTCCGAAATACCAGGAAATATTTTTCATCCAATCTTGATGATTCTTGGTGGTAATGATGAGGACACAAATCCCACTTGGCTCACCGAATTTTATTCTTCTAGGTTGAAGCGATTATCTACAGTAGCAGTTTTTATATTTAGGTTTTCCTCTGTTCTCTCCTATATAGATAGATGAATTTGGAACTCTAAATCCAACATGATTTGTAGTAGCTCTTTGAAACTTGACAAAAAAAAGTAGTTCTCATTTTTGTCTCTATGGTTTGTTTCCTCTTCACGTAGCCCTAAGTAAAGACTGTGGAAAAGCAATTTCATTGAAAAGGGTTGCCAAGCTTCCAAAGAAATTACGAGTTTCTGAAATACCAGCAAATATTTTTTCACCCAATCTTGATGATACTAGGTGGTAATGATCAGTACACAAATCCCACTTGGCTCACCAATTTTTGTTCTTCTAGGTTGAAGCGTTCGTCTACAGTAGCAGTTTTTATATTTAGGTTTCCATCTGTTCTCTCCTATATAGATAGATGAATTTGGAACTCTAAATCAACATGGTTTGTAGTAGCTCTTTGAAACTTGACAAAATAAAAAGTTCGCAGTTTTGTCTCTATGGTTTGTTTGCTCTTCAAGTAGCTCTAGGCACAGACTGTGGAAAAGCACTTTCATTGAGAGGGATTGCCAAGCTTCTAAGAAATAACAAGTTTCCGAAATACCAGGAAATAATTTTTCATCCAATCTTGATGATACTTGGTGGTAATGATCAGGACACAAATCCCACTTGGCTCACCGAATATTCTTCCTCTAGGTTGAAGCGTTCGTCTACAGTAGCAGTTTTTATATTTGGGTTTCCCTCTGTTCTCTCCTATATAGATAGATGAATTTGGAACTCTAAATCCAACATGGTTTGTAGTAGCTCTTTGAAACTTCACAAAAATAAGTAGTTCTCAGTTTTGTCTCTATGGTTTGTTTCCTCTTCAAGTAGTTCTAAGCAAAGACTGTGGAAAAGCACTTTCATTGACAGGGGTTGTCAAGCTTCCAAGAAATTACGAGTTTCCGAAATACCAGCAAATATTTTTTCACCCAATCTTGATGATGCTTGGCGGTAATGATCAGGACACAAATCCCACTTGGCTCACCGAATTTTGTTCTTCTAGGTTTAAGCGTTCGTCTACAGTAGCAGTTTTTATATTTAGATTTCCTTCTGTTCTCTCCTATATAGATAGATGAATTTGGAACTCTAAATCCAACATGATTTGAAGTAGCTCTTTGAAACTTGACAAAATAAAAAAGTTCGCAGTTTTGTCTCTATCTTTTTTTTGCTCTTTAAGTAGCTCTAGGCAAAGACTGTGGAAAAGGACTTTTAATGAAAGGGTTGCCAACCTTCTAAGAAATAACAAGTTTCCGAAATACCAGCAAATATTTTTCCACTAAATCTTGATGAAACTTGGTTGTAATGATCAGTACACAAATCCCACTTGGCTCACCGAATTTTCTTCCTCTATGTTGAAGCGTTCATCTACAGTAGCAGTTTTTATATTTGGGTTTCCCTCTGTTCTCTCCTATATAGATAGATGAATTTGGAACTCTAAATCCAACATGGTTTGTAGTAGCTCTTGGAAACTTGACAAAATAAAGGAATTCTCCGTTTTGTCTCTATGGCTTGTTTCCTCTTCAAGTAGCCCTAAGCAAAGACTGTGGAAAAGCACTTTCATTGAAAGGGGTTGCCAAGCTTACAAGAAATTACGAGTTTCCGAAATAAAAGCAAATATTTTTTCACCAATCTTGATGATACGTGGTGGTAATGACAAGTACACAAATCCCACTTGGCTCACCAATTTTTGTTCTTCTAGGTTGAAGCGTTCGTTTAAAGTAGCAGTTTTTATTTTTAGGTTTCTCTCTGTTCTCTCCTATATAGATAGATGAATTTGGAATTCTAAATGCAACATGGTTATTAGTAGATCTTTGATACTTGACAAAATAAAGGAGTTCTCAGTTTTGTCTCTATGGTTTGTTTCCTCTTCAAGTAGCCCAAGGCACAGACTGTGGAAAAGCACTTTCATTGAGAGGGGTTGCCAAGCTTCTAAGAAATAACGAGTTTCCGAAATACCAGCAAATATTTTTTCACCCAATCTTGATGATACTTGGTGGTAATGATCACTACATAAATCCCACTTGGCTTACCAAATTTAGTTTTTCTAGGTTGAAGCGTTCGTCTACAGTAGCAGTTTTTATATTTAGGTTTCCCTCTGTTCTCTCCTATATACATAGATGAAATTGGAACTCTAGATCCAACATGGTTTCAAGTAGCACTTTGAAACTTGACAAAATAAAAGAGTTCTCAGTTTTGTCTCTATGGTTTGTTTCCTCTTCAAGTAGCCCTAGGCACAGACTGTGGAAAAGCACTTTCATTGAGAGGGTTGCCAAGCTTCTAAGAAATAACGAGTTTCCGAAATACCAGCAAATATTTTTTCACCCAAACTTGATGATACGTGGTGGTAATGATCAGTACACAAATCCCACTTGGCTCAGTAAATTTTGTTCTTCTAGGTTAAGGCGTTCGTCTACAGTAGCAGTTTTTATATTTAGGTTTCCCTCTGTTCTCTCCTATATAGATAGATGAATTTGGAATTCTAAATCCAACATGGTTTTTAGTAGCTCTTGGAAACTTGATAAAATAAAGGAGTTCTCAGTTTTGTCTCTATGGTTTGTTTTCTCTTAAAGTAGCCCTAGTCACAGAATGTGGAAAAGCACTTTAATTGAGAGGGGTTGCCAATCTTCTAAGAAATAACGAGTTACCAAAATACCAGGAAATATTTTTTCACCCAATCTTGATGACACGTGGTGGTAATGACAAGCACACAAATCCCTCCTGGATCACCAAATTTTCTTCTTCTATGTTGAAGCGTTCAGCTACAGTAGCCGTTTTTATATTTAGGTTTCCCTCTGTTCTCTCCTATATATATAGATGAGTTTGGAACTCTAAATCCAACATGGTTTCTAGTGCTCTTTGAAACTTGACAAAATAAAGGAATTCTCAGTTTCGTCTCTATGGTTTGTTTCCTCTTCAAGTAGCTCTAGGCACAGACTGTGGAAAAGCACTTTCATTGAGAGGGTTGCCAAGCTTCTAAGAAATAACGAGTTTCCGAAATACCAGCAAAAATATTTTTTCAACCAATCTTGATGATACGTGGTGGTAATGACACGTACACAAATACCACTTGGCTCACCAGTTTTGTTCTTCTAGGTTGAAGCGTTTGTTTACAGTAGCAGTTTTTATTTCTAGGTTTCACTCTGTTCTCTCCTATATAGATAGATGAATTTGGAACTCTAAATCCAACATGGTTTTTAGTAGCTCTTTGATACTTGACAAAATAAAGGAGTTCTCAGTTTCGTCTCTGTGGTTTGTTTCCTCTTCAAGTAGCTCTAGGCATAGACTTTGAAAAGCACTTTCATTGAGAGGGGTTGCCAAGCTTCTAAGAAATAACGTGTTTCCCAAATACCAGCAAATATTTTTTCACCCAATCTTGATGATTCTTGGTGTTAATGATCAGGACACAAATCCCACTTGGCTCACCAAATTTTGTTCTTCTAGGTTGAAGCGTTCGTCTACAGTAGCAGTTTTTATATTTAGGTTTCCCACTGTTCTCTCCTATATAGATAGATGAATTTGGAACTCTAAATCCAACATGGTTTGTGTTAGCTCTTTGAAGAATGACAAAATAAAGGAGTTCTCCGTTTTGTGTCTATGTTTTGTTTCCTCTTCAAGTAGCTCTAGGCACAGACTGTGGAAAAGCACTTTGATTGAGAGGGGTTGCCAAGCTTCTAAGAAATAACGAGATTCTGAAATACCAGCCAATATTTTTTCAACCAATCTTGATGATACGTGTTGGTAATGACAAATACACAAATCCCACTTGGCTCACCATATTTTATTCTTCTAGGTTGAAACGTTCGTCTACAGTAGTAGTTTTTATATTTAGGTTTCCCTCTGTTCTCTCCTATATAGATAGATGAATTTGGAACTCTAAATCCAACATGGTTTGTAGTAGCTCTTTGAAGCTTGACAAAAATAAGTAGTTCTCAGTTTTGTCTCTATGGTTTGTTTCCTCTTCAAGTAGCTCTAGGCACAGACTGTGGAAAAGCACTTTCATTGAGAGGGTTTGCCAAGCTTCTAAGAAATAACGAGTTTCCGAAATACCAGCAAATATTTTTTCAACCAATCTTGATGATACTTGGTGGTAATGACACGTACACAAATCCCACTTGGCTCACCAAGTTTTGTTCTTCTAGGTTGAAGCGTTTGTTTACAGTAGCAGTTTTTATTTCTAGGTTTCACTCTGTTCTCTCCTATATAGATAGATTAATTTGGAACTCTAAATCCAACATGGTTTGTAGTAGCTCTTTGAAACTTGACAAAAAAGTAGTTCTCAGTTTTGTCTCTATGGTTTTTTCCTCTTCAAGTAGCCCTTAGCAGAGACTGTGGAAAAGCACTTTCATTCAAAGGGGTTGCCAAGCTTCCAAGAAATAACGAGTTTCCGAAATACCTGCAAATATTTTTTCACCCAATCTTGATGATACTTGGTCGTAATGTTCAGGACACAAATACCACTTGGCTCACCGAATTTTGTTCTTCTAGGTTGAAGCGTTCATCTAGAGTAGCAGTTTTTATATTTAGGTTTCCCTCTGTTCTCTCCTATATAGATAGATGAATTTGGAACTCTAAATTTAACATGGTTTGTAGTAGCTCCTTGAAACTTGACAAAATAAAGGAGTTCTCAGTTTTGTCTCTATGGTTTCTTTCCTCTTAAAGTAGCTCTAGGCACAGACTGTGGAAAAGCAATTTAATTGAGAATGGTTGCCAAGCTTCTAAGAAATAACGAGTTTCAGAAATACCAGCAAATATTTTTTTACCCAATCTTGATGATACTTGGTGGTAATGATCAGGATACAAATCCCACTTGGCTCACCGAATTTTGTTCTTCTAGGTTGAAGCGTTCGTCTACAGTAGCAGTTTTTATATTTAGGATTCCCTCTGTTCTCTCCTATATAGATAGATGAATTTGGAACTCTAAATCCAACATGGATTGTAGTAGCTCTTTGAAACTTGACAAAAAAAAAGTAGTTTTCAGTTTTGTCTCTATGGTTTGTTTCCTCTTCAAGTAGCCCTAAGCAGAGACTGTGGAAAAGCAATTTCATTGAAAGGGGTTGCCAAGCTTCCAAGAAATTATAAGTTTCCGAAATACCAGCAAATATTCTTTCACCCAATCTTGATGATACGTGGTGGTAATGATGAGTCCACAAATCCCACTTGGCTCACCAATTTTTGTTCTATAGGTTGAAGGGTTCGTTTACAGTAGCAGTTTTTAGGTTTAGGTTTCACTCTGTTCTCTCCTATATAGATATTTGAATTTGGAACTCTAAATCCCACATGGTTTGCAGTAGCTCTTTGAAACTTGACAAAATAAAGTAGTTCTCATTTTTGTCTCTATGGTTTGTTTCCTCTTCAATTAGCCCTAGGCACAGACTGTGGAAAAGCATTTTCATTGAGATGGGTTGCAAAGCTACTAAGAAATAACGAGTTTCCGAAATACCACCAAATATTTTTTCACCCAATCTTGATGATACTTGGTGGTAATGATCAGTACACAAATCCCACTTGGCTCACCGAATTTTGTTCTTCTAAGTTGAAACGTTCATCTACAGTAGCAGTTTTTATTTTTAGGTTTCTCTCTGTTCTCTCCTATATAGATAGATGAATTTGGAACTCTAAATCCAACAGGGTTTGTAGTAGCTCTTTGAAGCTTGACAAAAATAAGTAGTTCTTAGTTTTATCTCTATGGTTTGTTTCCGCTTCAAGTAGCCCTAAGAAAAGACTGTGGAAAAGCACTTTCATTGAAAGGGGTTGCCAAGCTTCCAAGAAATTACGAGTTTCCGATATACCAGCAAATATTTTTTCAACCAATCTTGATGATACGTGGTGGTAATGACAAGTACACAAATCCCCCTTGGCTCACCAATTTTTGTTCTTCTAGGTTGAAGTGTTCGTTTACAGTAGCAGTTTTTATTTTTAGGTTTCACTCTGTTCTCTCCTATATAGATAGATGAATTTGGAACTCTAAATCCAACATGGTTTGTAGTAGCTCTTTGAAGCTTGACAAAAATAAGTAGTTCTCAGTTTTGTCTCTATGGTTTGTTTCCTCTTCAAGTAGCCCTAAGAAAAGACTGTGGAAAAGCACTTTCATTGAAAGGGATTGCCAAGCTTCCAAGAAATTACGAGTTTCCGAAATACCAGCAAATATTTTTTCAACCAATCTTGATGATACATGGTGGTAATGACAAGTACACAAATCCCACTTGGCTCACCAATTTTTGTTCTTCTAGGTTGAAGCGTTCGTTTACAGTAGCAGTTTTTATTTTTAGGTTTCACTCTGTTCTCTCCTATATTGATAGATGAATTTGGAACTCTAAATCCAACATGGTTTGATGTAGCTCTTTGAAACTTGACAAAATAAAAAAGTTCTCAGTTTTGTCTCTATGGTTTGTTTCCTCTTCAAGTAGCTCTAGGCACAGACTGTGGAAAAGAACTTTCATTGAGAGGGATTGCCAAGATTCTAAGAAATAACAATTTTCCGAAATACCAGGAAATATTTTTCATCCAATCTTGATGATTCTTGGTGGTAATGATGAGGACACAAATCCCAATTGGCTCACCGAGTTTTATTCTTCTAGGTTGAAACGATTGTCTACAGTCGCAGTTTTTATATTTAGGTTTCCCTCTGTTCTCTCCTATATAGATAGATGAATTTGGAACTCTAAATCCAACATGGTTTGTAGTAGCTCTTTGAAGCTTGACAAAAATAAGTAGTTCTCAGTTTTGTCTCTATGGTTTGTTTCCTCTTCAAGTAGCTCTAGGCACAGACTGTGGAAAAGCACTTTCATTGAGAGGGTTTGCCAAGCTTCTAAGAAATAACGAGTTTCCGAAATACCAGCAAATATTTTTTCACCCAATCTTGATGATACATGGTGGTAATAATCAGTACACAAATCCCACTTGGCACACCGAATTTTCTTCCTCTATGTTGAAGCGTTCATCTACAGTAGCAGTTTTTATATTTGGGTTTCCCTCTGTTCTCTCCTATATAGATAGATGAATTTGGAACTCTAAATCCAACATGGTTTGTAGTAGCTCTTGGAAACTTGACAAAATAAAGGAATTCTCCGTTTTGTCTCTATGGCTTGTTTAATCTTCAAGTAGCCCTAAGCAAAGACTGTGGAAAAGCACTTTCATTGAAAGGGGTTGCCAAGCTTACAAGAAATTACGAGTTTCCGAAATAAAAGCAAATATTTTTCCACCAATCTTGATGATACGTGGTGGTAATGACAAGTACACAAATCCCACTTGGCTCACCAATTTTTGTTCTTCTAGGTTGAAGCGTTCGTTTACAGTAGCAGTTTTTATTTTTAGGTTTCTCTCTGTTCTCTCCTATATAGATAGATGAATTTGGAATTCTAAATGCAACATGGTTTTTAGTAGATCTTTGATACTTGACAAAATAAAGGAGTTCTCAGTTTTGTCTCTATGGTTTGTTTCCTCTTCAAGTAGCCCAAGGCACAGACTGTGGAAAAGCACTTTCATTGAGAGGGGTTGCCAAGCTTCTAAGAAATAACGAGTTTCCGAAATACCAGCAAATATTTTTTCACCCAATCTTGATGATACTTGGTGGTAATGATCACTACATAAATCCCACTTGGCTCACCAAATTTAGTTTTTCTAGGTTGAAGCGTTCGTCTACAGTAGCAGTTTTTATATTTAGGTTTCCCTCTGTTCTCTCCTATATACATAGATGAAATTGGAACTCTAGATCCAACATGGTTTCAAGTAGCACTTTGAAACTTGACAAAATAAAAGAGTTCTCAGTTTTGTCTCTATGGTTTGTTTCCTCTTCAAGTAGCCCTAGGCACAGACTGTGGAAAAGCACTTTCATTGAGAGGGTTGCCAAGCTTCTAAGAAATAACGAGTTTCCGAAATACCAGCAAATATTTTTTCACCCAAACTTGATGATACGTGGTGGTAATGATCAGTACACAAATCCCACTTGGCTCAGTAAATTTTGTTCTTCTAGGTTAAGGCGTTCGTCTACAGTAGCAGTTTTTATATTTAGGTTTCCCTCTGTTCTCTCCTATATAGATAGATGAATTTGGAATTCTAAATCCAACATGGTTTTTAGTAGCTCTTGGAAACTTGATAAAATAAAGGAGTTCTCAGTTTTGTCTCTATGGTTTGTTTTCTCTTAAAGTAGCCCTAGTCACAGAATGTGGAAAAGCACTTTAATTGAGAGGGGTTGCCAATCTTCTAAGAAATAACGAGTTACCAAAATACCAGGAAATATTTTTTCACCCAATCTTGATGACACGTGGTGGTAATGACAAGCACACCATTCCCTCCTGGATCACCAAATTTTCTTCTTCTATGTTGAAGCGTTCATCTACAGTAGCCGTTTTTATATTTAGGTTTCCCTCTGTTCTCTCCTATATATATAGATGAGTTTGGAACTCTAAATCCAACATGGTTTCTAGTGCTCTTTGAAACTTGACAAAATAAAGGAATTCTCAGTTTCGTCTCTATGGTTTGTTTCCTCTTCAAGTAGCTCTAGGCACAGACTGTGGAAAAGCACTTTCATTGAGAGGGTTGCCAAGCTTCTAAGAAATAACGAGTTTCCGAAATACCAACAAAAATATTTTTTCAACCAATCTTGATGATACGTGGTGGTAATGACACGTACACAAATACCACTTGGCTCACCAGTTTTTGTTCTTCTAGGTTGAAGCGTTTGTTTACAGTAGCAGTTTTTATTTCTAGGTTTCACTCTGTTCTCTCCTATATAGATAGATGAATTTGGAACTCTAAATCCAACATGGTTTTTAGTAGCTCTTTGATACTTGACAAAATAAAGGAGTTCTCAGTTTCGTCTCTGTGGTTTGTTTTCTCTTCAAGTAGCTCTAGGCATAGACTTTGAAAAGCACTTTCATTGAGAGGGGTTGCCAAGCTTCTAAGAAATAACGTGTTTCCCAAATACCAGCAAATATTTTTTCACCCAATCTTGATGATTCTTGGTGTTAATGATCAGGACACAAATCCCACTTGGCTCACCAAATTTTGTTCTTCTAGGTTGAAGCGTTCGTCTACAGTAGCAGTTTTTATATTTAGGTTTCCCACTGTTCTCTCCTATATAGATAGATGAATTTGGAACTCTAAATCCAACATGGTTTGTGTTAGCTCTTTGAAGAATGACAAAATAAAGGAGTTCTCCGTTTTGTGTCTATGTTTTGTTTCCTCTTCAAGTAGCTCTAGGCACAGACTGTGGAAAAGCACTTTGATTGAGAGGGGTTGCCAAGCTTCTAAGAAATAACGAGATTCTGAAATACCAGCAAATATTTTTTCAACCAATCTTGATGATACGTGTTGGTAATGACAAATACACAAATCCCACTTGGCTCACCATATTTTATTCTTCTAGGTTGAAACGTTCATCTACAGTAGTAGTTTTTATATTTAGGTTTCCCTCTGTTCTCTCCTATATAGATAGATGAATTTGGAACTCTAAATCCAACATGGTTTGTAGTAGCTCTTTGAAGCTTGACAAAAATAAGTAGTTCTCAGTTTTGTCTCTATGGTTTGTTTCCTCTTCAAGTAGCTCTAGGCACAGACTGTGGAAAAGCACTTTCATGGAGAGGGTTTGCCAAGCTTCTAAGAAATAACGAGTTTCCGAAATACCAGCAAATATTTTTTCAACCAATCTTGATGATACTTGGTGGTAATGACACGTACACAAATCCCACTTGGCTCACCAAGTTTTGTTCTTCTAGGTTGAAGCGTTTGTTTACAGTAGCAGTTTTTATTTCTAGGTTTCACTCTGTTCTCTCCTATATAGATAGATTAATTTGGAACTCTAAATCCAACATGGTTTGTAGTAGCTCTTTGAAACTTGACAAAAAAGTAGTTCTCAGTTTTGTCTCTATGGTTTTTTCCTCTTCAAGTAGCCCTTAGCAGAGACTGTGGAAAAGCACTTTCATTGAAAGGGGTTGCCAAGCTTCCAAGAAATAACGAGTTTCCGAAATACCTGCAAATATTTTTTCACCCAATCTTGATGATACTTGGTCGTAATGTTCAGGACACAAATACCACTTGGCTCACAGAATTTTGTTCTTCTAGGTTGAAGCGTTCATCTAGAGTAGCAGTTTTTATATTTAGGTTTCCCTCTGTTCTCTCCTATATAGATAGATGAATTTGGAACTCTAAATCCAACATGGTTTGTAGTAGCTCCTTGAAACTTGACAAAATAAAGGAGTTCTCAGTTTTGTCTCTATGGTTTCTTTCCTCTTAAAGTAGCTCTAGGCACAGACTGTGGAAAAACAATTTAATTGAGAATGGTTGCCAAGCTTCTAAGAAATAACGAGTTTCAGAAATACCAGCAAATATTTTTTTACCCAATCTTGATGATACTTGGTGGTAATGATCAGGATACAAATCCCACTTGACTCACCGAATTTTGTTCTTCTAGGTTGAAGCGTTCGTCTACAGTAGCAGTTTTTATATTTAGGATTCCCTCTGTTCTCTCCTATATAGATAGATGAATTTGGAACTCTAAATCCAACATGGATTGTAGTAGCTCTTTGAAACTTGACAAAAAAAAAGTAGTTTTCAGTTTTGTCTCTATGGTTTGTTTCCTCTTCAAGTAGCCCTAAGCAGAGACTGTGGAAAAGCAATTTCATTGAAAGGGGTTGCCAAGCTTCCAAGAAATTATAAGTTTCCGAAATACCAGCAAATATTCTTTCACCCAATCTTGATGATACGTGGTGGTAATGATGAGTCCACAAATCCCACTTGGCTCACCAATTTTTGTTCTTCTAGGTTGAAGGGTTCTTTTACAGTAGCAGTTTTTAGGTTTAGGTTTCACTCTGTTCTCTCCTATATAGATATTTGAATTTGGAACTCTAAATCCCACATGGTTTGCAGTAGCTCTTTGAAACTTGACAAAATAAAGTAGTTCTCATTTTTGTCTCTATGGTTTGTTTCCTCTTCAATTAGCCCTAGGCACAGACTGTGGAAAAGCATTTTCATTGAGATGGGTTGCAAAGCTACTAAGAAATAACGAGTTTCCGAAATACCACCAAATATTTTTTCACCCAATCTTGATGATACTTGGTGGTAATGATCAGTACACAAATCCCACTTGGCTCACCGAATTTTGTTCTTCTAAGTTGAAGCGTTCATCTACAGTAGCAGTTTTTATTTTTAGGTTTCTCTCTGTTCTCTCCTATATAGATAGATGAATTTGGAACTCTAAATCCAACAGGGTTTGTAGTAGCTCTTTGAAGCTTGACAAAAATAAGTAGTTCTTAGTTTTATCTCTATGGTTTGTTTCCGCTTCAAGTAGCCCTAAGAAAAGACTGTGGAAAAGCACTTTCATTGAAAGGGGTTGCCAAGCTTCCAAGAAATTACGAGTTTCCGAAATACCAGCAAATATTTTTTCAACCAATCTTGATGATACGTGGTGGTAATGACAAGTACACAAATCCCCCTTGGCTCACCAATTTTTGTTCTTCTAGGTTGAAGTGTTCGTTTACAGTAGCAGTTTTTATTTTTAGGTTTCACTCTGTTCTCTCCTATATAGATAGATGAATTTGGAACTCTAAATCCAACATGGTTTGTAGTAGCTCTTTGAAGCTTGACAAAAATAAGTAGTTCTCAGTTTTGTCTCTATGGTTTGTTTCCTCTTCAAGTAGCCCTAAGAAAAGACTGTGGAAAAGCACTTTCATTGAAAGGGATTGCCAAGCTTCCAAGAAATTACGAGTTTCCGAAATACCAGCAAATATTTTTTCAACCAATCTTGATGATACATGGTGGTAATGACAAGTACACAAATCCCACTTGGCTCACCAATTTTTGTTCTTCTAGGTTGAAGCGTTCGTTTACAGTAGCAGTTTTTATTTTTAGGTTTCACTCTGTTCTCTCCTATATTGATAGATGAATTTGGAACTCTAAATCCAACATGGTTTGATGTAGCTCTTTGAAACTGAACAAAATAAAAAAGTTCTCAGTTTTGTCTCTATGGTTTGTTTCCTCTTCAAGTAGCTCTAGGCACAGACTGTGGAAAAGAACTTTCATTGAGAGGGATTGCCAAGATTCTAAGAAATAACAATTTTCCGAAATACCAGGAAATATTTTTCATCCAATCTTGATGATTCTTGGTGGTAATGATGAGGACACAAATCCCAATTGGCTCACCGAGTTTTATTCTTCTAGGTTGAAGCGATTGTCTACAGTCGCAGTTTTTATATTTAGGTTTTCCTCTGTTCTCTCCTATATAGATAGATGAATTTGGAACTCTAAATCCAACATGGTTTGTAGTAGCTCTTTGAAACTTGACAAAAAAGTAGTTCTCAGTTTTGTCTGTATGGTTTGTTTCCACTTAACGTAGCTCTAAGCAAAGACTGTGGAAAAGCACTTTCATTGAAAAGGGTTGCCAAGCTTCCAAAGAAATTACGAGTTTCCGAAATACCAGCAAATATTTTTTCACCCAATCTTGATGATACATGGTGCTAATAATCAGTAAACAAATCCCACTTGGCTCACCAAATTTTGTTCTTCTATGTTGAAGCGTTCGTCTACAGTAGCAGTTTTTATATTTAGGTTTCCCTCTGTTCTCTCCTATATAGATATATGAATTTGGAACTCAAAATCCAACATGGTTTGTATTAGCTCTTTGAAACTTCACAAAATAAAGGAGTTCTCAGTTTGATTCTATGGTTTGTTTCCTCTTCAAGTAGCTCTAGGCACAGACTGTGGAAAAGCACTTTCATTGAGAGGGGTTGCCAAGCTTCTAAGAAATAACGAGGTTCCGAAATACCAGGATATATTTTTAAACCCAATCGTGATGATACTTGGTGGTAGTGATCAGGACAAAAATCCCACTTGTCTCACCGAATTTTGTTCTTCTAGATTGAAGCGTTCGTCTACAGTAGCAGTTTTTATATTTAGGTTTCCCTCTGTTCTCTTCTATATAGATAGATGAATTTGGAACTCTAAATCCAACATGATTTGTATTAGCTCTTTGGAACTTGACCAAATAAAGGAGTTCTCCGTTTTGTCTCTATGGTTTGTTTCCTGTTCAAGTAGCCCTAGGCACAGACAGTGGAAAAGCACTTTCATTGAGAGGGGTTGCGAATCTTCTACGAAATAACGAGTTTTCGAAATACCAGTAAATATTTTTTCACCCAATCTTGATGATACTTGGTGGTAATGATCAGTACATAAATCCCACTTGCCTCACCAAATTTTGGTTTTCTAGGTTGAAGCGTTCGTCTACTGTAGCAGTTTTTATATTTAGGTTTCCCTCTGTTCTCTAATATATAGATGTATGAATTTGGAACTCTAAATCCAACATGGTTTGTAGTAGCTCTTTGAAACTTGAAAAATAAAGGAGTTCTCCGTTTTGTCTCTATGATTTGTTTCCTCTTCAAGTAGCTCTAGGCCCAGACTTTGGAAAAGAACTTTCATTGAGAGGGGTTGCCCAGGTTCTAAGAAATAACGAGTTTCCGAAATACCTGCAAATATTTTTTCACCCAATCTTGATGATACTTGGTGGTAATGTTCAGGACACAAATCCCACTTGTCTCACCGAATTTTGTTCTTCTAGGTTGAAGCGTTCGTCTACAGTAGCAGTTTTTATATTTAGGTTTCCCTCTGTTCTCTCCTATATAGATAGCTGAATTTGGAACTCTAAATCAAACATGGTTTGTAGTAGCTCTTTGAAGCTTGACCAAACTAAGTAGTTCTCATTTTTGTCTCTATGGTTTGTTTCCTCTTCAAGTAGCCCTAAGAAAAGACTGTGGAAAAGCACTTTCATTGAAAGGGGTTGCCAAGCTTCCAAGAAATTACGAGTTTCCGAAATACCAGCAAATATTTTTTCAACCAATCTTGATGATACGTGGTGGTAATGACAAGTACACAAATCCCACTTGGCTCACCAATTTTTGTTCTTCTTGGTTGAAGCGTTCGTTTACAGTAGCAGTTTTTATTTTTAGGTTTCACTCTGTTCTCTCCTATATTGATAGATGAATTTGGAACTCTAAATCCAACATCGTTTTTAGTAGCTCTTTGAAATTTGACAAAAAAAAGTGGTTCTCAGTTTTGTCTCTTTGGTTTGTTTTCTCTTCAAGTAGCCCTAAGTAGAGACTGTGGAAAAGCACTTTCATTGAAAGGGGTTGCCAAGCTTCCAAGAAATTACGAGTTTCTGAAATACCAGCAAATATTTTTTCAACCAAACTTGATGATACGTGGTGGTAATGACAAGTACACAAATCCCACTTGGCTCACCAATTTTTGTTCTTCTAGGTTGAAGCGTTCGTTTACAGTAGCAGTTTTTATTTTTAGGTTTCACTCTGTTCTCTGCTATATAGATAGATGCTTTTGGAACTCTAAATCTAACATGGTTTTTAGTAGCTCTTTGATACTTGACAAAAGAAAGCAGTTCTCAGTTTTGTCTCTATGGTTTGTTTCCTATTCAAGTAGCCCTAGGCACAGACTGTGTAAAAGCACTTTCATTGAGAGGGTTTGCCAAGCTTCTAAGAAATAATGTGTTTCCGAAATACCAGCAAATATTTTTTCCCCAATCTTGATGATACTTTGTGGTCATAATCCGTACACAAATCTCACTTGGCTCACCAAATTTGGTTCTTCTAGGTTGAAGCGTTTGTCTACAGTAAAAGTTTTTAAATTTAGGTTACCCTCTGTTCTCTCCTATATAGATAGATGAATTTGGAACTCTACATCCAACATAGTTTGTAGTCGCTCTCGGAAACTTGACAAAATAAAGGGGTTCTCAGTTTAGTCTCAATGGTTTGTTTCCTCTTCAAGTAGCTCTAGGCACAGACTGTGGAAAAGCACTTTCATTGAGAGGGGTTGCCAAGCTTCTAAGAAATAACGAGTTTCCAAAATACCAGCAAATATTTTTTCACCCAATCTTGATGATACTTGGTGGTAATGATCAGTACACAAATCCCACTTGCCTCACCGAATTTTGTTCTTCTAGATTGAAGCGTTCGTCTACAGTAGCAGTTTTTATATTTAGGTTTCCCTCTGTTCTCTAATATATAGATAGATGAATTTGGAACTCTAAATCCAACAGGGTTTGTAGTAGCTCTTTGAAACTTGACAAAAATAAGTAGTTCTCAGTTTTATCTCTATGGTTTGTTTCCGCTTCAAGTAGCCCTAAGAAAAGACTGTGGAAAAGCACTTTCATTGAAAGGGGTTGCCAAGCTTCCAAGAAATTACGAGTTTCCGAAATACCAGCAAATATTTTTTCAACCAATCTTGATGATACGTGGTGGTAATGACAAGTACACAAATCCCACTTGGCTCACCAATTTTTGTTCTTCTAGGTTGAAGCGTTCGTTTACAGTAGCAGTTTTTATTTTTAGGTTTCACTCTGTTCTCTCCTATATTTGATAGATGAATTTGGAACTCTAAATCCAACATGGGTTGATGTAGCTCTTTGAAACTTGACAAAATATTAAAGTTCTCAGTTTTGTCTCTATGGTTTGTTTCCTCTTCAAGTAGCTCTATGCACAGACTGTGGAAAAGCACTTTCATTGAGAGGGATTGCCAAGATTCTAAGAAATAACAATTTTCCGAAATACCAGGAAATATTTTTCATCCAATCTTGATGATTCTTGGTGGTAATGATGAGGACACAAATCCCACTTGGCTCACCGAATTTTATTCTTCTAGGTTGAGGCGATTATCTACAGTCGCAGTTTTTATATTTAGGTTTTCCTCTGTTCTCTCCTATATAGATAGATGAATTTGGAACTCTAAATCCAACATGATTTGTAGTAGCTCTTTGAAACTTGACAAAAAAAAGTAGTTCTCATTTTTGTCTCTATGGTTTGTTTCCTCTTCACGTAGCCCTAAATAAGGACTGTGGAAAAGCAATTTCATTGAAAAGGGTTGCCAAGCTTCCAAAGAAATTACGAGTTTCTGAAATACCAGCAAATATTTTTTCACCCAATCTTGATGATACTAGGTAGTAATGATCAGTACACAAATCCCACTTGGCTCACCAATTTTTGTTCTTCTAGGTTGAAGCGTTCGTCTACAGTAGCAGTTTTTATATTTAGGTTTCCCTCTGTTCTCTCCTATATAGATAGATGAATTTGGAACTCTAAATCCAAAATGGTTTGTAGTAGCTCTTTGAAACTTGACAAAATAAAAAAGTTCGCAGTTTTGTCTCTATGGTTTGTTTCCTCTTCAAGTAGCTCTAGGCACAGACTGTGGAAAAGCACTTTCATTGAGAGGGATTGCCAAGCTTCTAAGAAATAACAAGTTTCCGAAATACCAGGAAATAATTTTTCATCCAATCTTGATGATACTTGGTGGTAATGATCAGTACATAAATCCCACTTGGCTCACCGAATATTCTTCCTCTAGGTTGAAGCGTTCGTCTACAGTAGCAGTTTTTATATTTGGGTTTCCCTCTGTTCTCTCCTATATAGATAGATGAATTTGGAACTCTAAATCCAACATGGTTTGTAGTAGCTCTTTGAAACTTGATAAAATAAAGGAGTTCTCAGTTTTGTCTCTATGGTTTGTTTCCTCTTCAAGTAGCCCTAAGCAAAGACTGTGAAAAGCACTTTCATTGACAGGGGTTGTCAAGCTTCCAAGAAATTAGGAGTTTCCGAAATACCAGCAAATATTTTTTCACCCAATCTTGATGATGCTTGGCGGTAATGATCAGGACACAAATCCCACTTGGCTCACCGAATTTTGTTCTTCTAGGTTTAAGCGTTCGTCTACAGTAGCAGTTTTTATATTTAGATTTCCTTCTGTTCTCTCCTATATAGATAGATGAATTTGGAACTCTAAATCCAACATGATTTGAAGTAGCTCTTTGAAACTTGACAAAATAAAAAAGTTCGCAGTTTTGTCTCTATCTTTTTTTGCTCTTCAAGTGGCTCTAGGCAAAGACTGTGGAAAAGCACTTTTAATGAGAGGGGTTGCCAACCTTCTAAGAAAAAACAAGTTTCCGAAATACCAGCAAATATTTTTCCACTCAATCTTGATGATACTTGGTGGTAATGATCAGTACACAAATCCCACTTGGCTCACCGAATTTTCTTCCTCTATGTTGAAGCGTTCATCTACAGTAGCAGTTTTTATATTTGGGTTTCCCTCTGTTCTCTTCTATATAGATAGATGAATTTGGAACTCTAAATCCAACATGGTTTGTAGTAGCTCTTGGAAACTTGACAAAATAAAGGAGGTCTCCGTTTTGTCTCTATGACTTGTTTCCTCGTCAAGTTGCCCTAAGCAAAGACTGTGGAAAAGCACTTTCATTGAAAGGGGTTGCCAAGCTTACAAGAAATTACGAGTTTCCGAAATAAAAGCAAATATTTTTTCAAAAAATCTTGATGATACGTGGTGGTAATGACAAGTACACAAATCCCACTTGGCTCACCAATTTTTGTTCTTCTAGGTTGAAGCGTTCGTTTACAGTAGCAGTTTTTATTTTTAGGTTTCCCTCTGTTCTCTCCTATATAGATAGATGAATTTGGAATTCTAAATGCAACATGGTTTTTAGTAGATCTTTGATACTTGACAAAATAAAGGAGTTCTCAGTTTTGTCTTTATGGTTTGTTTCCTCTTCAAGTAGACCTAGGTACAGACTGTGGAAAAACACTTTCATTGAGAGTGCTTGCCAAGCTTCTAAGAAATAACGAGTTTCCGAAATACCAGCAAATATTTTTTCACCCAAATTGATGATAAGTGGTGGTAATGATCAGTACACAAATCCCACTTGGCTCAGTAAATTTTGTTCTTCTAGGTTAAAGCGTTCGTTTACAGTAGCAGTTTTTATATTTAGGTTTCCCTCTGTTCTCTCCTATATAGATTGATGAATTTGGAACTCTAAATCCAACATGTTTTGTAGTAGCTCTTTGAAACTTGACAAAAAAAAAGTAGTTCTCAGTTTTGTCTCTATGGTTTGTTTGCTCTTCAAGTAGCTCTAGGCACAGACTGTGGAAAAGCACTTTCATTGAGAGGGGTTGCCAAGCTTCTAAGAAATAACGAGTTTCTGAAATACCAGCAAATATTTTTTCACCCAATCTTGATGTCACGTGGTGGTAATGACAAGCACACAAATCCCTCCTGGATCACCAAATTTTCTTCTTCTATGTTGAAGCGTTCATCTACAGTAGCCGTTTTTATATTTAGGTTTCCCTCTGTTCTCTCCTATATATATAGATGAGTTTGGAACTCTAAATCCAACATGGTTTCTAGTGCTCTTTGAAACTTGACAAAATAAAGGAATTCTCAGTTTCGTCTCTATGGTTTGTTTCCTCTTCAAGTAGCTCTAGGCACAGACTGTGGAAAAGCACTTTCATTGAGAGGGTTGCCAAGCTTCTAAGAAATAACGAGTTTCCGAAATACCAGCAAAAATATTTTTTCAACCAATCTTGATGATACGTGGTGGTAATGACACGTACACAAACTCCACTTGGCTCACCAATTTTGTTCTTCTAGGTTGAAGCGTTTGTTTACAGTAGCAGTTTTTATTTCTAGGTTTCACTCTGTTCTCTCCTATATAGATAGATGAATTTGGAACTCTAAATCCAACATGGTTTTTAGTAGCTCTTTGATACTTGACAAAATAAAGGAGTTCTCAGTTTCGTCTCTGTGGTTTGTTTTCTCTTCAAGTAGCTCTAGGCATAGACTTTGAAAAGCACTTTCATTGAGAGGGGTTGCCAAGCTTCTAAGAAATAACGTGTTTCCCAAATACCAGCAAATATTTTTTCACCCAATCTTGATGATTCTTGGTGTTAATGATCAGGACACAAATCCCACTTGGCTCACCGAATTTTGTTCTTCTAGGTTGAAGCGTTCGTCTACAGTAGCAGTTTTTATATTTAGGTTTCCCGCTGTTCTCTCCTATATAGATAGATGAATTTGGAACTCTAAATCCAACATGGTTTGTGTTAGCTCTTTGAAGAATGACAAAATAAAGGAGTTCTCCGTTTTGTGTCTATGTTTTGTTTCCTCTTCAAGTAGGTCTAGGCACAGACTGTGGAAAAGCACTTTGATTGAGAGGGGTTGCCAAGCTTCTAAGAAATAACGAGATTCTGAAATACCAGCAAATATTTTTTCAACCAATCTTGATGATACGTGGTGGTAATTACAAATACACAAATCCCACTTGGCTCACCATATTTTATTCTTCTAGGTTGAAACTTTCGTCTACAGTAGTAGTTTTTATATTTAGGTTTCCCTCTGTTCTCTCCTATATAGATAGATGAATTTGGAACTCTAAATCCAACATGGTTTGTAGTAGCTCTTTGAAGCTTGACAAAAATAAGTAGTTCTCAGTTTTTTCTCTATGGTTTGTTTACTCTTCAATTAGCTCTAGGCACAGACTGTGGAAAAGCACTTTCATTGAGAGGGTTTGCCAAGCTTCTAAGAAATAACGAGTTTCCGAAATACCAGCAAATATTTTTTCAACCAAACTTGTTGATACTTGGTGGTAATGACACGTACACAAATCCCACTTGGCTCACCAAGTTTTGTTCTTCTAGGTTGAAGCGTTTGTTTACAGTAGCAGTTTTTATTTCTAGGTTTCACTCTGTTCTCTCCTATATTGATAGATTAATTTGGAACTCTAAATCCAATATGGTTTGTAGTAGCTCTTTGAAACTTGACAAAAAAGTAGTTCTCAGTTTTGTCTCTATGGTTTTTTCCTCTTCAAGTAGCCCTTAGCAGAGACTGTGGAAAAGCACTTTCATTGAAAGGGGTTGCCAAGCTTCCAAGAAATAACGAGTTTCCGAAATACCTGCAAATATTTTTTCACCCAATCTTGATGATACTTGGTCGTAATGTTCAGGACACAAATACCAATTGGTTCATCGAATTTTGTTCTTCTAGGTTGAAGCGTTCATCTTCAGTAGCAGTTTTTATATTTCTGTTTCCTTCTGTTCTCTCCTATATAGATAGATGAATTTGGAACTCTAAATCCAACTTGGTTTGTAGTAGCTCTTTGAAACTTGACAAAATAAAGGAGTTCTCAGTTTTGTCTCTATGGTTTGTTTCCTCTTCAAGTAGCTCTAGCACAGACTGTGGAAAAGCACTTTAATTGAGAGGGGTTGCCAAGCTTCTAAGAAGTAACGCGTTTCCGAAACACCAGGAAATATTTTTTTACCCAATCTTGATGATACTTGGTGGTAATGATCAGGACACAAATCCCACTTGGATCACCGAATTTTGTTCTTCTAGGTTGAAGCGTTCATCTACAGTAGCTGTTTTTATATTTAGGTTTCCCGCTGTTCTCTCCTATATAGATAGATGAATTTGGAACTCTAAATCCAACATGGTTTGTAGTAGCTCTTTGAAACTTGACAAAAAAAAAACTAGTTCTCAGTTTTGTTTCTTTGGTTTGTTTCCTCTTCAAGTAGCCCTAAGCAGAGACTGTGGAAAAGCAATTTCATTGAAAGGGGTTGCCAAACTTCCAAGAAATTATGAGTTTCCGAAATACCAATAAATATTTTTCACCCAATCTTGATGATACGTGGTGGTAATGATAAGTATGCAAATCCCACTTGGCTCACCATTTTTTTTTCTTCTAGGTTGAAGCGTTCGTTTACAGTAGCAGTTTTTATTTTTAGGTTTCACTTGTTCTCTCCTATATAGATAGATGAATTTGGAAATTTAAATCCAACATGGTTTGTAGTAGCTCTTTGAAACTTGACAAAATAAAGTAGTTCTCAGTTTTGTCTCTATGGTTTGTTTCCTCTTCAATTAGCCCTAGGCACAGACTGAGGAAAAGCATTTTCATTGAGATGGGTTGCCAAGCTTCTAAGAAATAACGAGTTTCCGAAATACCACCAAATATTTTTTCACCCAATCTTGATGATACTTGGTGGTAATGATCAGTACACAAATCCCACTTGGCTCACCGAATTTTGTTCTTCTAGGTTGAAGCATTCATCTGCAGTAGCAGTTTTTATATTTAGGTTTCCCTCTGTTCTCTAATATATAGATATATGAATTTGGAACTCTAAATCCAACATGGTTTGTATTAGCTCTTTAATACATGCCAAAATAAAGGAGTTCTCCGTTTTGTCTCTATGGGTTGTTTCCTCTTCAAGTAGCTCTAGGCACAGACTGTGGAAAAGCACTTTAATTGAGAAGGGTTGCCAAGCTTCTAAGAAATAACGAGTTTCCGAAAGACCAGGAAATATTTTTTCACCCAATCTTGACGATACGTGGTGGTAATGACAGGTACACAAATCCCACTTGGCTCACCGAATTTTGTTCTTCTAGGTTGAAGCGTTCGTCTACAGTAGCAGTTTTTATATTTAGGTTTCCCTCTGTTCTCTCCTATATAGATAGATGAATTTGGAACTCTAAATCCAACATGGTTTGTAGTAGCTCTTTGAAACTTGACAAAATAAAGGAGTTCTCAGTTTTGTCTCTATGGGCTGTTTCCTCTTCAAGTAGCCCTAGGCACAGACTGTGGAAAAGCACTTTAATTGAGAGGTGTTGCCAAGATTCTAAGAAATCACGAGTTTCTGAAATACCAGCAAATATTTTTTCACCCAATCTTGATGACACGTGGTGGTTATGACAAGCACACAAATCCCTCCTGGCTCACCAAATTTTCTTCTTCTATGTTGAAGCGTTCATCTACAGTAGCCGTTTGTATATTTAGGTTTCCCTCTGTTCTCTCCTATATACATAGATGAGTTTGGAACTCTAAATCCAACATGGTTTGGAGTAGCTCTTTGAAACTTGACAAAAAAGTAGTTCTCAGTTTTGTCTCTATGCTTTGTTTCCTCTTCAAGTAGAAGTATGCACAGACTGTGGAAAAGCACTTTGATTGAGAGGGGTTGCCAAGCTTCTAAGAAATAACGAGATTCTGAAATACCAGAAAATATTTTTTCAACCAATCTTGATGATACGTGGTGGTAATGACAAATACACAAATCCCACATGGTTCACCATATTTTATTCTTCTAGGTTGAAACGTTCGTCTACAGTAGTAGTTTTTATATTTAGGTTTCCCTCTGTTCTCTCCTATATAGATAGATGAATTTGGAACTTTAAATCCAACATGATTTCTTGTGCTCTTTGGAACTTGACAAAATAAATGAGTTCTCAGTTTAGTCTCTATGGTTTGTTTCCTCTTCAAGTAGCTCTAGAAAAAGACTGTGGAAAAGCACTTTCATTGAGAGGGTTTGCCAAGCGTCTAAGAAATAACGAGTTTCCAAAATAGCAGCAAATATTTTTTCAACCAATCTTGATGATACGTGGTGGTAATGACACATACACAAATCCCACTTGGCTCAACAATTTTTGTTCTTCTAGGTTTAAGCTTTTGTTTACAGTAGCAGTTTTTATTTCTAGGTTTCACTCTGTTCTCTCCTATATAGATAGATGAATTTGGAACTCTAAATCCAACATGGTTTGTAGTAGCTTTTTGAAACTTGACAAAAAAGTAGTTCTCAGTTTTGCCTCTATGGTTTGTTTCCTCTTCAAGTAGCCCTAAGCAGAGACTGTGGAATAGCACTTTCATTGAAAGGGGTTGCCAAGCTTCCAAGAAATTACGAGTTTCCGAAATACCAGCAAATATTTTTTCACCCAATCTTGAAGATACTTGGTGGTAATGATCGGAACACAAATCCCACTTGACTCATCAAATTTTGTTCTTCTAGGTTGAAGTGTTCGTTTACAGTAGTAGTTTATATATTTTAGGTTTCCCTCTGTTCTCTCCTATATAGATAGATGAATTTGGAACTCGAAATCCAACATGGTTTGTAGTAGCTCTTTGAAACTTGACAAAATTAACGAGTTCCCAGTTTTGTCGCTATGATTTGTTTCCTCTTCAAGTAGCCCTAGGCACAGACTGTGGAAAAGCACTTTCATTGTGAGGGGATTCCAAGCTTCTAAGAAATAACTATTTTCCGAAATACCAGCAAAAATTTTTTCACCCAATCTTGATGTTACATGGTGGTAATGACAAGTACACAAATCCCTCCTGGCTCACCAAATTTTCTTCTTCTAGGTTGAAGCGTTCGTCTACAGTAGCAGTTTTTATATTTAGGTTTCCCTCTGTTCTCTCCTATTTAGATAGATGAATTTGGAACTCTAAATTCAACATTTTTTGTAGCAGCTCTTTGAAACTTGACAAAATAAAGGTGTTCTCAGTTTTGTCTGTATGGTTTGTTTCCTCTTCAAGTAGCCCTAGGCACAGACTGTGTAAAAGCACTTTCATTGAGAGGGGTTGCCAAGCTTCCAAGAAATTACGAGTTTCAGAAATACCTGAAAATATTTTTTCACCCAATCTTGATGATACATGGTGGTAATGATCAGTAAACAAATCCTACTTGGCTCACCAAATATTGTTCTTCTAGGTTGAAGCGTTCGTCTACAGTAGCAGTTTTTATATTTAGGTTTCCCTCTGTTCTCTCCTATATAGATAGATGATTTTGGAACTCTAAATCCAACATGGTTTCCAGTAGCACTTTGAAACATGACAAAATAAAGGAGTTCTCAGTTTTGTCTCTATGGTTTGTTTCCTCTTCAAGTAGCCCTAGGCACAGACTGTGGAAAAGCACTTTCATTGACAGGGTTGCCAATCTTCTAAGAAATAAGGAGTTTCCGAAATACCAGCAAATATTTTTTCACCCAATCTTGATGATACGTGGTGGTAATGATCAGTACACAAATCCCACTTGGCTCAGTAAATTTTGTTCTTCTAGTTTAAAGCGTTCGTCTACAGTAGCAGTTTTTATATTTAGGTTTCCCTCTGTTCTCTCCTATATAGATAGATGAATTTGGAATTCTAAATCCAACATGGTTTTTAGTAGCTCTTGGAAACTTGATAAAAAAAAGGACTTCTCAGTTTTGTCTCTATGGTTTGTTTTCTCTTAAAGTAGCCAAAGTCACAGAATGTGGAAAAGCACTTTCATTGAGAGGGGTTGCCAAGCTTCTAAGAAATAACGAGTTTCCGAAATACCAGCAAATATTTTTTCATCCAATCTTGATGATACGTGGTGGTAATGACAGGTACACAAATCCCACTTGGCTCACCAAATTTTGTTCCTCTTGGTTGAAGCGTTCGTCTACAGTAGCAGTTTTTATATTTAGGTTTCCCTCTGTTCTCTCCTATATAGATAGATGAATTTGGAAATCTAAATCCAACATGGTTTGTAGTAGCTCTTTGAAACTTGACAAAATAAAGGAGTTCTCAGTTTTGTCTCTATGGTCTGTTTTCCTCTTCAAGTAGCCCTAGGCACAGACTGTGGAAATGCACTTTCATTGAGAGGGGTTGCCAAGCTTCTAAGAAATAACGAGTTTCTGAAATACCAGCAAATATTTTTTCAACCAATCTTGATGACACGTGGTGGTTATGATAAGCACACAAATCCCTCCTGGCTCACAAATTTTCTTCTTCTATGTTGAAGCGTTCATCTACAGTAGCCGTTTGTATATTTAGGTTTCCCTCTGTTCTCTCCTATATAGATAGATGAGTTTGGAACTCTAAATCCAACATGGTTTGTAGTAGCTTTTTGAAACTTGACAAAAAAGTAGTTCTCAGTTTTGTCTCTATGGTTTGTTTCCTCTTCAAGTAGAAGTATGCACAGACTGTGGAAAAGCACTTTCAATGAGAGGGGTTGCCAACTTCTAAGAAATAACGAGTTTCCGAAATACCAGCAAATATTTTTTTTCACCCAAACTTGATATTACATTGTGGTAATGACAAGTACACAAATCCCTCCTGGCTCACCAAATTTTCTTCTTCTAGGTTGATGCGTTCGACTACAATAGCAGTTAATATATTTAGATTTCCCTCTGTTCTCTCCTATATAGATAGATGAATTTGGAACTCTAAATCCAACATAGTTTCCAGTAGCTCTTTGAAACTTGAGAAAATAAAGGAGTTCTCAGTTTTGTCTCTATGATTTGTTTCCTCTTCAAGTAGCCCTAGGCACAGACTGTGGAAAAGCACTTTCATTGAGAGGGTTGCCAAGCTTCTAAGAAATAACGAGTTTCCGAAATACCAGCAAATATTTTTTCACCCAATCTTGATGATAAGTGGTGGTAATGATCAGTACACAAATCCCACTTGATCAGTAAATTTTGTTCTTCTAGTTTAAAGCGTTCGTTTACAGTAGCAGTTTTTATATTTAGGTTTCCCTCTGTTCTCTCCTATATAGATAGATGAATTTGGAACTCTAAATCCAACATGGTTTGTAGTAGCTCTTTGAAACTTGACAAAAAAAAGTAGTTCTCAGTTTTGTCTCTATGGTTTGTTTGCTCTTCAAGTAGCTCTAGGCACAGACTGTGGAAAAGCACTTTCATTGAGAGGGGTTGCCAAGCTTCTAAGAAATAACGAGTTTCTGAAATACCAGCAAATATTTTATCACCCAATCTTGATGTCACGTGGTGGTAATGACAAGCACACAAATCCCTCCTGGATCACCAAATTTTCTTCTTCTATGTTGAAGCGTTCATCTACAGTAGCCGTTTTTATATTTAGGTTTCCCTCTGTTCTCTCCTATATATATAGATGAGTTTGGAACTCTAAATCCAACATGGTTTCTAGTGCTCTTTGAAACTTGACAAAATAAAGGAATTCTCAGTTTCGTCTCTATGGTTTGTTTCCTCTTCAAGTAGCTCTAGGCACAGACTGTGGAACAGCACTTTCATTGAGAGGGTTGCCAAGCTTCTAAGAAATAACGAGTTTCCGAAATACCAGCAAAAATATTTTTTCAACCAATCTTGATGATACGTGGTGGTAATGACACGTACACAAATTCCACTTGGCTCACCAATTTTTGTTCTTCTAGGTTGAAGCGTTTGTTTACAGTAGCAGTTTTTATTTCTAGGTTTCACTCTGTTCTCTCCTATATAGATAGATGAATTTGGAACTCTAAATCCAACATGGTTTTTTAGTAGCTCTTTGATACTTGACAAAATAAAGGAGTTCTCAGTTTCGTCTCTGTGGTTTGTTTTCTCTTCAAGTAGCTCTAGGCATAGACTTTGAAAAGCACTTTCATTGAGAGGGGTTGCCAAGCTTCTAAGAAATAACGTGTTTCCCAAATACCAGCAAATATTTTTTCACCCAATCTTGATGATTCTTGGTGTTAATGATCAGGACACAAATCCCACTTGGCTCACCGAATTTTGTTCTTCTAGGTTGAAGCGTTCGTCTACAGTAGCAGTTTTTATATTTAGGTTTCCCGCTGTTCTCTCCTATATAGATAGATGAATTTGGAACTCTAAATCCAACATGGTTTGTGTTAGCTCTTTGAAGAATGACAAAATAAAGGAGTTCTCCGTTTTGTGTCTATGTTTTGTTTCCTCTTCAAGTAGCTCTAGGCACAGACTGTGGAAAAGCACTTTCATTGAGAGGGGTTGCCAAGCTTCTAAGAAATAACGAGATTCTGAAATACCAGCAAATATTTTTTCAACCAATCTTGATGATACGTGGTTGTAATTACAAATACACAAATCCCACTTGGCTCACCATATTTTATTCTTCTAGGTTGAAACGTTCGTCTACAGTAGTAGTTTTTATATTTAGGTTTCCCTCTGTTCTCTCCTATATAGATAGATGAATTTGGAACTCTAAATCCAACATGGTTTGTAGTAGCTCTTTGAAGCTTGACAAAAATAAGTAGTTCTCAGTTTTGTCTCTATGGTTTGTTTCCTCTTCAATTAGCTCTAGGCACAGACTGTGGAAAAGCACTTTCATTGAGAGGGTTTGCCAAGCTTCTAAGAAATAACGAGTTTCCGAAATACCAGCAAATATTTTTTCAACCAAACTTGTTGATACTTGGTTGGTAAT